>NC_140929.1:235000-345000 GCF_045865225.1 Trachurus japonicus
ATGTTAATGAGCTTCCTGTATGTTAATGAGCTTCCTGTATGTTAATGAGCTTCCTGAGCTTCCTGTATGTTAATTAACTTCCTGTATGTTAATGAGCTTCCTCTTCCTGTCTGTTAATGAGCTTCCTGTATGTTAATGAGCTTCCTGTATGTTAATGAGCTTCCTGTCTGTCCAGGTGAGGATTCCTTCGCGGTCGGACAAACCGGGAGGAAGTCCGGTCAAACAGGCGGCTAAAGAGGTCAGAGGTCACTTCCTGTTCACCGTCTGTCTCTGTTGTTGCTGTGAATAAAGTTTTGATTGATTGACGTGTGTGTGTGTGTGTGTGTGTGTGCGTCCGTGTCCAGAACCTGTTGCCGGCGCCGACGCTGTTGCCGAGCATCCACGAGCTGGACTTGTTCCGGTGTTTCCAGTCGGCGCTGGTCCACCTGCAGATGCTGTGGGAGCTCACGTTGCTAGGGGAACCGCTGGTCGTCATGGCGCCCTCGCCCACCGTCTCCTCGGAAACGGTGCTGGCTCTGGTCAGGTCAGCAGGGTTCTTACTGATTCTTAAAAAGTCTTAAAAGGCATTGAATTCATTCATCTAAAAACATTAAAATGTCTTAAATCAATTTTTCAAAGTAAATGTTAACACATGGTAAGTGGTATTTTATGGTTGTAATTAGTCTCAAATCTCAAAATAACTGGTAACATTCTGACATAGAGAAGTTAGTGGCGGCCGTCAATGCTAAGTTTCTCACCAGTACCAGCTCCCGAGTCAGTGTTTTGTTTGTTTTTTCGGACTTTTTATGCATTTATTTTGAAAGGACAGCTGCGGAAAACTCGTGCGAGTTTGTAGTTTTCACCAAAGTCCGTACTTTTAATGGAAACACACAGAACTCAAATGTCTTTTAATGCGCATCATTTCCCAGTTATTTGAATCACTTTGGATGGAAACATACGAACGAGCAAACGTGACCTTTTTAGTTTATCATCTCCTCTCCACAACTACACAGCTGTTAAATGATGTCACTCACTCACTCATAGCCCCCCCCCCCATTATTCATGTAGCAGTCGCTTTACCTTGGACCACATAGGAAAGTGGGTAAAATTGTCCCTAACCCTGTGTATGTTTCATTTCAAGTGGCATTAAAAACATCTTAAAAAGTCTTAAATTTAACTTGGCTTAAGCTGTAGGAACCCTGGTCAGTGAACGCCGGCGGCCAATCAGGATGTCTCAGGTGTGACGGCGTGCTGCCGTTGCCGTGGTAACAGTGTGTGTGTCTCTCCTCAGCTCTGTCAGTCCTCTGAAGTTCTGCTGCGACTTCCGACCGTACTTCACCATCCACGACAGCGAGTTCAGAGAGTACACCACCAGGACGCAGGCGCCGTGAGTTCACCTGAGTTCACCTGAGTTCACCTGAGGCCGCGTTCAGACTGCCAGCCAAAATCCGATTTTTAGCCCATCCAGATTAGAAACTGGATGGCACTTTTGAAGTCTGAACAGTCCCAAATCACATGAAATCCAATTTTTGTAAACGGATGGAAACCACCTCCAGGAGGTAGTTTCAGATCTCAGTCTGAACAGCTCCAAACACTCAGATTGGTTCTGACTGTCCGTGACGTCACTCTCCGCGGCGCTGTCACTGTGTTACACATAGACATATATATATATATATATATATATATATATGTGTATATATATATATATGTCTATGGTGTTACAGGTCCCGTATGGTCCCGTGAGCTCCAGTTAAACATCAGTTTCCTTCTTGTTACTTTTCTTTTATGCAAACTACCGTGTTGTCGGCGACAGGAGTGACGGCGACGGCGCGCTCCAGCTCTGGGCTGCTGGAGTTTCCCGTCTCTGTGGCTACACACACACACACACACGCACGCACGCATGCACGCACGCACGCACACACGCACACCAGTCTCTGGTACACGTTCACACACACACGGCGGGCTGAGGTTGAAACTAGCGGGGTAGTGCGGCTGCAGCACCGGGCAGATCACTGTGCTGCAGCTGATCTGCCCGGTGCTGCAGCCGCCGCGTCCGCGAGGCATCGCCTGTCACATATAGACCAACCTTAGCCTCCGCTCTGACCTCGTTGCTACAGCAACCTGTCAGATGGGTCAATAATGTGGCCCAGTCTGAACAGAGCCAAATCCCATTTGGACACTTGCTAAAAACAGTGTGGACAGTCGGCCTGAAAAATATACGGATATGAGAAGGAATCAGATTTGAATCAGATTTGCCTGCAGTCTGAACGCGGCCTAAGTTCAGTTTACCTGAGTTCACCTGAATTTACCTGCCACTGTTGCCACTTTCATGTTTTATCTTTATTATTACTTTATTTATTATTATCAATACTATAAATAATCATGCTGCTATGAGCACTTTGCACTTTGTCTACCTCATACATGTTGTTGTCTAAGTGTTGTCCATTGTCTAACTGTGTCTGTTTATGCCTCACCTTTGTATAATAGCTTGTATTCTGTGTATTTTACTACTTTTATGTTATGTGTAGGGACTACAGATGGAAATTAGCTGGGAGCTAAATCTGGTGCAACCATCTTTTCATTTTTTTTCCTTTAAATGATTCATGTAATTGCACATTGTCCCTTATTTCACCTTTGACCTCACCTGTCTGTCCCGTCAGGCCCAACGTGGTTCTGGGCGTCACCAATCCGTTCTTCATCAAGACGTTCCAGTCGTGGCCTCACATCCTCCGACTGGGCGAAGTCCGGATGGCAGGTGTGTTGATGATGATTGTCACCGTGGTTACAGGCAGAACTAGAGCGCTGTAAAAGAGAGTAAAGACACCACCATTGACTCCCGTGGTAGGGGTGTAAGGGTTTAAGGGTTTAAGGGTTTAAGGGTTTAAGGGTTTAAGGGTTTAAGGGTTTTGCCCCCTAGTGGTAGGATGTGGGTATTGCAAAAGCGCCCAGAAAACCCATTCACTCCAATGTATGTGTGTTGCCCACTTGCTGCTAAATTGATGAAAACGGCCGTGTTTTTGTTTTTAGGTGTCTTGGTCATATCAGATTATACTTAGAATTTGTTTATTATAAAATGTAGATTGAAACATTAATGTAGACAACTGTTTGTTTTGTTGTTGTTATTTTTTACTCGCCTATGTGTTAATAGGGTTAGGCGCTTCCATTGGACCAATGCTGTCCTTACTCTCTTTTACAGAGCTCTAGGTAGAACAAACACGGTTCACACCTGTCTGTCTGTCTGTCTGTCTGATCGCCGGTTCGATCCCCTCTCTGTCTCCTCCAGGTGATTTACCTAAACAGGTGAAGGTGAAGAAACTCTCCAAACTGAAAACACTCGACACCAAACCAGGTAACGACCCAGACCAGGACCAGGTGAGAACCAGAACACCTGAGAGTGTCGCTCACCGTGTGTGTGTGTCTGTGTGTGTGTCTGTGTGTGTGTGTGCAGGCATCTACACAGCGTACAAGACGTTTCTCCACAAAGACAAGATCCTGATCAAGAGGCTGTTGAAGGTAAAACGTTGTGGGCTGAAGTTCAGACTGAAGCTTCAACCTGTTCAATCAAAGTTCCTCATAGTTTCTTCTCCAGTATCTTTGTCATTGGATCATTATCTCTTTACACGCTCACACACTCACTCAGTTAAATCTAAATCTAAATATCTCCTGAATGTATGTAGTATATTTCTTGGGGAGGTGCTTTTTATTATTAAGCCCATAGATTTTTTTAACCTCACCCGCACTTACTACAGTATTCTTGTTTCATTTCTGTTTTTTGTAATTACACTGCAAAAACTCAAAATCTTACCAAGAATATTTGTCTTATTTCTAGTCAAAACAAATCTCATTATACCTAAAATATTTATGCATATACATACATAGTTATACATTAAAAAGCAGCTTGTTTTTAGACACTTTTTACTTCTTTCAAGTCTATTTTCATTTGAAATAAGTAGAAAAATCTGACAGTTTTTTAGTTTTTCTTTATTATTGCAAGTACAGAAAACTTGCTTTCACTGGCAGATTTTTCTACTTATTTCAAGTGAAAATTAGTTTGAAACAAGTGAAAATGATCTAAAAACAAGTTCATGTTTAGGTGATGAGTCTTATTTTAAGTGGAAAGAGATTAGTTTTGACTAGAAATGAGACATTTTGACAAGAAACAAGACAAATATTCTTGGAAAGATTTAGAGTTTTTGCAGTGTGTCTTTTATTATGGTGCAAAAAAATAAATAGAAATACAAACATTGTGGGCGTGGCCTGTGTAACATTGTGGGCGTGGCCTGTGTAACCATGACGACGTGTGCAGGGCATCCAGAGGAAGCGGCCGTCCGAGGTGCAGAGCGCCATCCTGAGGCGACACCTGTTGGAGCTGACGCAGAGCTTCATCATCCCTCTGGTGAGAACCGGCCAATCACGTCGCTCCGCCGCTGTGATGTCACAGAGCAGGAAGTGTAACCCCTGTGTCTTGTCTGACAGGAGCGCTACATGGCCAGCCTGATGCCGCTGCAGCGCTCGGTGACGCCCTGGAAGGTAAAACAGGAATCACTGCAAAAACTAGAATATTTGTCTTATTTCTTGTCAAAATGTCTCATTTCTAGTCAAAACTAATCTCTTTCTACTTAACATTAGATTCATCACCTAAAAAATAACTTGTTTTTAGATCATTTTCACTTGTTTCAAACTAATTTTCACTTGAAATAAGTAGAAATATCTGCCAGTGAAATTATTATTAGTTTATTTCATAGGGACAGTGCACCACTAATCAACAGAGTTAAAAGAAAATCTGTAAGTGGGCCAGAGTTAGAGCCAACAAGGCTAGTTTTCGTCCGTTGTCCCTGGCCAGATGTTAAAGGCAACCTAAAAGCCAAAAAAAGCAAGTTTTTTTTTTGTTAGGAGGAAAACTTGCTCCACTATCAGATTTTTCTACTTATTTCAAGTGAAAATCTGCTTGAAAGAAGTAAAAAGTGTCTAAAAACAAGTGAAAAGAGATTAGTTTTGACTAGAAATGAGACATTTTGACTAGAAATTAGACAAATATTCTTGGAAAGATGTAGAGTTTTTGCAGTGAAGCGTGTCGGGTGATGTCACAGTGATGTCACAGTGACGTCACAGTGATGTCACAGTGATGTCATGGTCGTGTTGTGTGATTGGCTGCTGGTTGTGTGTTCAGACGCCTCCTCAGATCCGACCGTTCAGTCAGGACGAGTTCATGGCGACGCTGGACCACGCCGGACCGCAGCTCACCTCCGTGCTGAAAGGGGATTGGATGGGCCTGTACAGGTGTGTGTGTGTGTGTGTGTGTGTGTGTGTGTGTGTGTGTGTGTGTGTGTGTGTGTGTGTGTGTGTACAGGTCAGTCACCAGAGGATTTAACATTAAAGCTGAGTTTGACTCTCCAGAATCAACATCATAGATATCAACAACGTCTTTCTGACTGGTCCTAACTACATTTTAAATAGTTGGATTTTTCATTCCAGATCTCTGTAATTCAGTTTTGCCTCTAGTCAAAAAGAACATTTCAGATCCACAACTCCGTTCTTCCTTCACTGTAACATTCATGTGTATGGGGTTTGTCATTACAGATATCTACAGTTCAGTTGCAGATATCCACTATGTGAATTACAGATATCTGGAACTGAATTACCACTAGTACTAATTCCAGTTACAGATATCTACAACTTCATTTCTCCTAGTCAAAACTTAATTTCAGATATCTGAACAGGGACATGTAGCTAGATATCTTTAATTGAGGTGAATTAAAGATATCTAGAACTGGAATTATGACTAGTCAGAATGAAGTTGTAGATATCTGTAACTGGAATTAGTACTAGTGGTAATTCAGTTACAGATATCTGTAATTCACATAGTGGATATCTGCAACTGAACTGTAGATATCTGTAATGACAAACCCCATACACATGAATGGTTACAGTGAAGGAAGAACGGAGTTGTGGATCTGAAATGTTCTTTGTGACAAGAGGTAAAACTGAATTACAGATATCTGAACATCCAGTCTGGCTTCTAAATGTTAAAATGGCTTCACATAGTGTGTGTGTGTGTGTGTGTGTGTGTGTGTGTGTGTGTGTGTGTGTGTGTGTGTTCTCTAACTTCCCGTCTCGTCGCTCCGACAGGAAGTTCTTCCGCTCTCCGAACTTCGACGGCTGGTACCGACAGAGACACCGAGAGATGAGCCAGAAGCTGGAGAGTCTCCACCTGGAGGTCATCTGTGATGCTGTGAGTCACATCATCACGTGATGTCATCATGTGACCTCATCACATGACATCATCACACGACATCATCACATAGACCAGAGTGGCATCACTATGCAAATGAGAATGACTGATGCATCCTGGGTAATTTAGGGGCAGCGCCCGGCATTTTTACATTGCACTCAGTGGCTTTTTGTGTTTTGATGGAGCGTAGACTAACTAACAATCAATCTGAATGTTTTATTTTTTGTTTCTTTTGTATCACTATGTCTCATAATTATTTTGACACCCTCTTTGAAACCCACCGTTCACGCTATCTTGAAAAACTACAATGAATGAATCTACGGTATGCTCCTTTAGCCTCCCACAGTGATCAATGACTCCACACAGTGGCCAGAAATGTCTGAATGAATCTACGGTATGCTCCTTTAGCCTCCCACAGTGATCAATGACTCCACACAGTGGCCAGAAATGTCTGAATGAATCTACGGTATGCTCCTTTAGCCTCCCACAGTGGCCAGAAATGTCTGACCCAGACATCTACACGTATTTGGTGGAATCACCGGGAGGTTTTGGCTCAGTGTTGTCTGGAAACAGCCTGTTAATACACAACTTTTTGTTACTTAATTTGTTAAGACAGTTAGGCTGAACTTTACAATGCTGCCCCTAAATTACCCAGGATGCATCAGTCACTCTCATTTGCATAAAAAAGCCGCTCTGGTCTATCACATCATGACAGCTGCTCCTCTGACCAGTCGTTCCCCTGCAGGACCTGCTGGGCTGGACCAGAGACAAGTCTGAGGTGGAGATCGTGGACCTGGTGCTGAAGCTCAGAGAGAAACTGGTGAGTTGATCTGGTCTGGGTCTGGACCTGGATCATACAGAAGAGCTTTGCATTCACTGGATAAAAAACAATTAGACACCTGATCTTGTAATTATAAGATAAAGAAAAAGGAAATCTAAGTCTATAAATCTGCTCTCGCTGTCTCAAAACAAGTAAATGATTACTGTAAGTGTGGCTCCGTCTCTTTTTACTTTTTTAAACACACTAAAATGATGGAGCGCGAGCATGTACAGTAGTTGACGCGTGTCTTCTGCCACAAAAACTCCACAGTTCTTCTTTCTCAAGAGGGTTTATTTATTGAAACCTTTCTTCAAGTTACAACAAAAAATAAAACTGTGTATCAATCCAAAATCAGGCGATAATCATTAGCACGATTAGCACGGTTAGCACGGTTAGCACGGTTAGCACGGCTCTCCTCGCCTCCATAGTCATAACTCAACCAAATTACACACACATCACGTTACGCACGTCTCAGCCAATAAGAAGAGAGCAGCTGTTATTAACTAATAGGCACTCTTAAAACCTCAAATACTGTATATAAAGGATAAATCCAACAAATTTAAATTATTTATCACCTTATGTGTAATTTACAAAATGGCTCTAACAATTACTACGATCGACTGCTCTTCCTTCGTCCTTCAAGCACCCGGACGTCTGTCACGGGAAACTGAAACTGAATTTTGAAAACTGAATTTGAATTGTGAGAGAGTTGGATTTTCAGTGAGGATCAAATTTAATTGGATTTCAATTTTAAATGATACTATTATATTCAGATACAGTTTTTCAATTCAATGATTCAAATTAAACAACACAATTTCAAATGATGTGATTCAAATTCAAATGTTCAATTCAAATATTCAAGTTTAGCGATTCAAATTCAGATATGAATGATTCAAATTCACAAGTTTCTATAGAAGGAAAACAATCTACGTCGTGGAATTGTTGTAACTTTCCTTTTTGATAAATTTGACCTGTATTTGTGTAGTTTGTGTGTGTGTGTGTTAAACAGGAAGTGTGTGTGTGTGTGTGTGTGTGTGTGTGTTTCAGATGAAAGCGCGTCGGCAGCAGCTGCAGCTGAAGGACGGAGTGACACACAAACTACACACTTTCATCAACACGATGATCACAACGCTGTCTGACGAGCTGCAGAGTGTGCTGCACACACACACAGACACACACTGACACACACACACACACACACACACTGACACACACACACACACACACACACACACACACACACACACACACACACACACACACACACACACACACAGACACACACTGACACACACACACACTTTGTTCCTCTGACATGAATGTTAATGAGACGTTAATAACGATGTTTAACATTATTAACACAACTCGGTGCAGCTGCTTCACTCCACATGTTTCTCTTCCTCTTCTCCTTCTTTTTCTCCTTCTTCCTCCTCTTTCTCTTCTCCTTCCTCCTCCTCTTCTTCTTCCAGATGTGACTTTTTTTTATTTATTCCATTATTCCAGTTTCACGTGTAACAGGAAGTTGATTAAAACGGTGTAAATAAACTGTGTCACTGAGCCTTTATGAGTTTTTATTTGTATCGTTTTGTTTTATAAATGTTTTTCCAACATGTAAAATTCACAAATATGAAAACTTTATTGTTCACAGAGTGGGAATTCATCTTTGGTCTCAAGTTGGTAAAAGTTGTAATCGATGAGGTCGATCGGTTCATGATGCCTTCACTGTGTGTGTGAGAACCGAGCGGCCATACTTACCTTTTACTTTTACTCATCCATCCACTATTTTTTTGATTAGTCGATTAGTGAAACGAGTAATTTTTTGGTTGACGATTAATTTACCGGTAACTCAGTTTAACACTTTGATGCCGTCTCTGTTTTGCTGAGGCTGCAGATTCAAGATTCAAGATTCAAATAGATTCGCATATTAAAAAAAAAATCCATGTGAATAGGGTAACATTTTTAACCTTTAGATATCTCCATGAAAATTACTGAGTTGATTACTTACATTAAGACAAACAAAAAATGTATTGCAAGTTTTTTGAAATTCTTTGTTAACATGAGCAAATTTGCATAAATTTGCATACATTCCACCGTTTTGACGGCACATGTATATATGAAGTTGCTGTGGTGGTACCGGCATGAAAATTGGAATGAGTTGACTCCATCGGTCAACCGACAAGTTGACCACTTTAAATTTCAAGATGACTGAAATTTTTCACAACAGCCACATCCTTAGTAGAGCAGGTATGGCATGCTCCGTCTCTATTAATGCTCATGGGCCTAAATTGGTTCCATTCCTTAAGTTTTTTAACTGTAATATCATATTGCAGTAAAAAAATGTCTTGTTCAATCTTGTTAACATATTATATGTTAACAAGATTGAACAAGACATTTTCACCTGCTCTACTCAATGTTTAGATCAGGTGTTGTATGTATGCAAATTAGCCATATGTAATTGGATTATGCACTGTTGGCTCATGTCATACCTGCTCTACTAAGGATGTGGCTGTCTTGAAAAATTACAGTCATCTTGAAATTTCCCACCAAACATTGGACGTCTGATGGACGTGCAGATCATGTCTATATTGCGTCCGTCGGTCCAAGACCAATTCTGGACGCCTAAACGACGTCCAAACTAGGTCCAATATTTGGACGTCTAATCATGACCCCACTTGGACGTCAATATGCAGTTAAACATTTGGACGTCAGGCTTGATCACTTTTTTTGGACGTCGAGGACAGGTGCAGGAAATTGACATGATTAATGATTGTAGTAGTTTTAGTAATAGTAGTAGTGGACAAATAACAATATTGTTATCAACATGATTAATAAATACGAATATATATTGTTTGTGATTAAACATTATAAGAGACGTCCAAACAACGTCTTGTCTACGTCATTTTTAAATGTCTAATTTTGGTCCCCTGAAGGTGCAGACTGTTACTCCAGATGACGTCCAAATGTGGACATTGTAGACATCTTTTCTATGTTCAATTTAAACTCATTTAAGACATTGTTGTTCTTGAGTACATGTGATATTTTGTTATTTTACATCTTTGTTTTTCCTACTGTTTTTTTTTCAATTTCATTTCATTTTATTTCAATTAATTAATTAATTAATTAATATATTTTAATTTATATATTTTGAAATGAAATTTGTGGGAGATTATAGGCTTCAGAAAATAATTTCACCCGATCATGGTTCATAAGAGTAGGGAGAAGTAAATATAATTCTGAACAGTCTTTGATAAGAGCCTTTATTATTTAAACTAGTCAAAGGCACTCTGATTGGCTGAGGCAGCACGTGATCATACTCTGATTGGCTGAGGCACCAGCAAACGCCACTCTGATTGGCTGAGGAAATACACCAAGCAACTGGCGCGTTTCTTCTCTACTGCAGAAGCAGGCTGTGGTCAACACAACGCTTTGGTTACAACAACATCGTTTTCCACTAAGTGGAAGGTAAGTTCGGTTGGTTTAGTTGATTTTATGTTTACTGTATGCATTTATAGTGTCAGTTTCTTTCCGGCGCCCATTTTAATGTGTCGTTCACACAAGACGCGCTGCGGCGTGCACCTTCACGGCCCCGGTGTCTGGTCTATTTGCTGTAATGAGTAGCTATGAGGACTGTTGTGGTAAACTGGGATGTGAGTGGTAGTCACGGATGCTAGCCACCACCGCTAGTTAGCATCGGGCTAGCGGAAGTTAGCATCGTGCTAGCGGAAATTAGCATCGGGCTAGCGGATAGCATCCACTGCTTGCACTCACTAGCATCCAGGACAGCTAACAGTGCTAACAGCCCTCCTATACTCTGCTGTACGGAGCTCCTCCTGGGCTCTGTCATACACACAAGCTGCCACTAGCTACTCTTCCTGGGTGCTGTTTCACAGTGTGTTGTGTAAAATACATTAAAGCTGTTGTTACATGACAAAATGTGTAAAGTAAAAGTTCAAGGTGTATGAATACTTTTGCAAAGCACTGTATAATTTACATTTATTTATAAATGTTTTTTCCCCTATAGGCTCTTCACTAATGCCCTGATGGTGACATCTAATATGAAGGGAGAAGACAAAGGTTTATAGAGCAATACAAGGTAAGCCCATATGTCATATCTTAACATCTGCTGAGATGGTTTTGTATGAATCCAGTATTGGTAGTGGAGACACAGGCAACATATTTTTGCTTACAAATATGTAGACTTGGTGTATGACGGGCTGCAGGTTGTCTTTGCATATTTCTAATTATTTGCCTTCTTTTTCTTCTTGTGCAGATGGAGGCATACATTTTGATGACACAGCCACAGAGGACTCCATAAAGACACATGCTGGAGGAGAGGGATGCACAGCAGTCACCCAGGACTGATTATCCATTGTGGAGAATCTTGTCACAGTTTTGTATGCACTTTTGTACATGTCTTTTCTGTGTTAAGTATGCAGTAGTTGGTTCTGATTTGTAATTCTCCTCAAAACACATTGAGTTTATCACTTTAATTTTTATTGCGTTATATTTGTTGTTGTGCCACAGACCGAAGCAAGGTGGGCTGTGTAACTTTATGTATTTATTAGTATTTTACCAGCAGTATTGATTTCAACAGATACCAATAACTTTTTTGTGCCAGTGATTAAGAAAATAAAGATGGAAATAAATGAATGGGGATTGAATTGTGATTTATTGGTAAACCTGTGTATAACTGTAGTCCCATATGTTAACAGGAGGTGGAGGATCTGTTTCCTGTTAACTTTCCTGTAGCTTCATCTGGCTCAGCAGCAGGTTTGAACTGGAAATGCATTACACCTTTGCATGCGTTTCCAGGTAATCTGCTGCTGAGAAAACCAAATGAAGCTATAGGAAAGTGAACTGGAACAGTCTGACACCTTCTGAAATGGGACTACGGTTATGCACAGAGCCTAGAAGCAGTATAAAAATGATGTCTAAAATGAGTTTAAATTTGACGTCGAAACGACCACATTTGGACGTCAAATAGCCCTCATGCGGCGGTCCTGTGGACGTTCAGTAGATGTCGGTTTAAATTTTGACGCAGAAAAGACGTCTATAATGACCACATTTGGACAACAAATGGCCCTTATACGGCGGTCCTGTGGACGTCAATACTGGACGTTCAATAGACGTCGGAAAAAGACGTCGTCTGGAGTAACAGTCTGCACCTTCAGGGGACCAAAATTAGACGTGCAAAAATGACTTAGAAAAGACGTCGTTTGGACGTCTCTTTGCTCAGTGGGTTAAAGTGGTTTCTTGTCGGTGGACCGATGGAGTCAACTCATCCCAGTTTTCATGCCGGTGCCACCACAGCACCTTTATATATAGGCTACATGTGCCGTCAAAACGGTGGAAATATATGCAAATTTATGCAAATTTGCTCATGTTAACAAAGAATTTCCAAAAACTTGTAATACATTTTTTGTTTGTCTTAATGTAAGTAATCAACTCATTAATTTTCATGGAGATATCTAAAGGTTAAAAATTGTACCCTATTCACGTGAATTTTTTTTTTTATATGCGTATAAATGGGATATGTTTGGGTGTTTTTTGAAACTTTCCCCTAATGGGATTCTTCTGGGCTTTTTTTCCCTCACTCAGGACATGCTGAGGATACAAAATCAGTTGAGTTTGATTCTGTTGCAATTTGTTTAACGTTGACCCCTTTTTTGGCCTAAAATTACTGGACTATTAGTGCAGATTCAAATGTATAATGGCTTGGAGGTAGGTAGGCTACTGTCTCTAAAGCCAGATGTTTGAGGAGATTAAAGGGGTAGTGTGCCAGGTGAGAGTGATCTGCTATCATTTTATTGGCCTTCCTGATGAGTCTGGTTGAGTAAAGTGATGTAAGTGAAGGAAGTCTGCTGCAACCGATGATCTTGGAAGCTCGGCGATGAACTGTTTAACCTGTAAAAATGTTCGAAAATGGCCTCGGTGGTTTTCTCCATTTTCTCCAAAACCTCCGGCCCGATTTCAACCAAACTTGTGCGTTGGACTCCCCTCGGCCCCCCAGACGACGACATATTCGAACTTGAAGAAATTAGATTTTTGGTTTAAAAAAAACAGGGTTAACAGATATCAACGACTCTGACACATTAATACTACCCGTTCATTTTTAATTTTTATTAGCTCTTCATGTCATGGGATTTCTTGGTTTCCCTCATCAAATACACAATCCAACAACTCCACAACGCTCTGGTGGACAAGTTGTGAGCTGCACATTCACCACGCTATGAGATAATAACACAACGTTGTAGCATACCCTCCGAAAGATTTAGGACTCGACTGGTGGTTTTCAACATTTATTTCCATAAACCATTCCGTAACCAACTCGTTGAATACCAACGTGAGAACTGATAAGACACAAAGATACACCAGTTACATTTATGTTTTCATTGTGTGCAAAACAGTTAGCATAGCTTTAGCTTTCTGATACAAATCATCAACACAAGTACCGTAAACACTACAAATTGCTAACCTTGTGCCTCCTCGGGGGGTTGCTATTTCCAGCCCTTTATTGTTCATTTACCGCAACTCTTTCATTGCCTCTTTTTCCTTTGTTTACGTTAACTTTTTACTTTCGCCGTTAACTCGTTCCGTATCACCTTGTTTTTTACCGGAAGACACGACATAGCCAGGAAGTGACATAGTAGGTTAGCGATCTCTTCAAAATAAAAGCTCATTCGACCATTCTAACAGTACCAGGCTGCCCTCCTGTGGACAAAATGATCAACAGCAACACACAAAACCAAAACACACAAAACCAAAAAGTGGTCTGCTACACTCCCACCAAAATTATTTGTGTTCCACATTAAATACTGTGAGTGTGAACTAAGAATAATTTTCTCAATAAGAGTGTCATTGTCTTTGTGTAGCCACATCTTAAGAAGCTTCAAAAAGCAGAACTAACTTCTGCACTGGGCGTTCCAATATTGAAGGTTTAGCAAGACGCTCACCCTTCTTGCTCAGATTCTTATCTCCTACTGAGATTTTCACTCTTCTTACAAGTCCATCCTTGCCACTGACAGTCTCTATGACTCTTGCGAGTCTCCATTCACCTCTGGGTAACAGTTCATCTTTGTCCATCACTATATCACCCACCATTAGATTTCTTTTTGGCGTGTGCCACCGCTGCCTTGTGGTGATATTGTGGAGATATTCTCGTTTCCATCTACTCCAAAACTGTTCCAATAAAAACTGTACACGACGCCATCTCTTTGCTCCATACAGATCCTCTTTAGGGAATGTGCCTGGTGGAGGAAGTGCTGTGCTGGACTTCATGTTGAGGAGATGATTGGGGGTGAGAGGTTCAAGGCTGTCAGGGCAGTTCAAGTTATCAACAGTGAGAGGTCGGCTGTTGACTATGGCCATGGCTTCGTACAGTACAGTCCTTAATGAAGCATCGTTGAGTCTGCCTTGAGAAAGAGACAGGGTAGAGCTCAGAACACTTCTGACAGTCTTTATCTGGCGCTCCCACACGCCCCCAGCGTGACTGGAGTGAGGTGCATTCATGATGAAATCACACTGTTTCTGTGACAGGAATGTGTTCAGTCTCTGTGTGTCAAGTTCTTGTAAAGCTGTCTTGAATTCATTCTTGGCACCAACAAAATTGGTGCCCTGATCACACTGAATTTGACGGACTGCACCACGGAGAGCAATGAAACATCGCAGGGCGTTGATGAAGGTGTCCGTGGACATATCCTCTAACATCTCGATGTGAATGGCTAGTGAGCAAAAACAAGTAAAGAGCAGGCCGTATCGTTTATGCTGTTTTCTTCCCTGTGTCGTCATGAAAGGGCCAAAGCAATCCATACCACAATGTGTGAAAGGAGGGGAGGGTTCGACGCGTTCTACAGGTAAGTCACTCATTCTTTGACCCTCTGCAGCTCTCCTGAGTTTACGACAGATCACACACTGATGGATGTATGATGTTACTGCTCTGCTCATTCCAGGAATCCAATATCCACTGGCTCTGATTTCATTTATTGTGAATCCTTTTCCTTGATGTTTTGTCTTTTCATGGTTGTGAGCTATTATTAACTTTGTCACATGGTGCTCTTTAGGAATGACAATTGGATGCTTGAAGGAGTCAGTGAGTGACGAGTGGCGGAGTCGTCCTCCCACCTTGAGGAGACCGTCTGTGTCGAGGAAAGCATCAAGGTGGTGTAATTTGTTGCCACGCTGTAGTTGATTACCTTTGCTCAATGATTTGATTTCCTCTTCATATGCTTGTCTTTGCAGATCCAGGATTATGACACGCTCAGCACTTTCTCTTTCACTCACTGTTGAAAGAGCATGTGATGTGATCTTTTTGACTCGTCGAAGCAGGCGGGCTACAGCTCTGGTAGCTCGGGACCATGATGAGAACTTGGACAGGCGGTCGACAAGACTCATTATTTCTGTAGTTTTTGTTTGCAGGGCTTGTGCCTTTTTGACTTCTGGATCCCCTATGGACAGGTCTGGCACTGCATCATTTTCCATGGGTAACTCCTTCTCCCAGAGAAACATGGGGCCGGTGAACCAATCAGATGCAAGTAGTTCAGTTACAGTTTTACCTCGGGATGCTCCATCTGCTGGATTCTCATCCGTAGGGATGTAGCGCCATTGCTGTGGGTCTGTACAGTGGCGGATCTTCTGGACCCGGTTGGCTACAAAAGTGTGAAATCGCCGTGCATCGTTATTTATGTAGCCTAACACCACCTTTGAATCAGTCCAAAAGTATTCTTTTCCATCAACAATTCTCAATTCTTCTCGGAGCATGTTACTGATGGAGACTGAAACCACTGCTGCAGTTAATTCGAGCCGTGGTATTGTGGTCACTTTTGTTGGAGAAACACGGGCCTTTCCTATCACCAGTGAGCAGTGAATCTCTCCTTTCTTGTTCTTGACTCTCAGATAAGAGCATTGCCCGTATCCGCTTGTGCTCGCATCTGAGAAGTGGTGTAATTCAGTCTCTACAACTTCTCCAAAGTCAGCAGGTAAGTAACAGCGATTGATGTTTATTTTCTGTAGGTTGGTGAAATCACGTTGCCAACTCTCCCACCGTGGTTTTAACCTCTCTGGCAGGGGTTCATCCCAACCAGTGCCCTGGTAGCACATCTCTTGGAGGATTCTCTTTCCGTTGAGGACATATGGTGCGAGGAAGCCGAGAGGATCATATATTGAAGCGACAGTAGATAATATGCCTCTCCGTGTGGCTGGTTGGTCCTTTAAGGTGTTGTTGAATCTGAAGCTGTCCTCTTTTATGCTCCATTGAATTCCTAAAGCTCGCTCCAGTGTGTCATTGAATGTTAAGTCCTTTGTGTTTGTCTCTGTTGCACACTCTGATGGGGGCAGGCTCTGCAATACAGCATGGTTATTTGACACAAATTTGTGGAGACGGAGACCACCTTTGCTGCATATCTCCCTTGCCTCCTGTGCCAACTGAATGGCTCTTTTCACATTGTCTGTACTTGTCACTCCGTCGTCTACATAAAAGTCTTTTGCAACAAATTGTGCTCCTACTGGGTGTGAGTGGCTGTGTTCTTTGGCTAAATACTTGAGTCCATAATTTGCACACCCAGGGGATGACACCGCACCGAAGAGGTGTACTTTCATGCGGTACTCCTGAGGTTGTGTTGTTGTATCTCCATCCTTCCACCAGAGGAACCGGAGGTAGTTGCGGTCTTCCTCTTGGACATGAAATTGGTGAAACATTTTCTCTATGTCACATAGAAGAGCAATGGGATGCCGTCTGAACCTTATAAGAATACCTGTCAGGTTATTGATCATGTCTGGTCCTGGGAGCAGGTGTTCATTTAAGCTTGTGCCACAGTATTTTGCAGAGCAGTCGAACACAACACGCAATTTGTCAGGCTTCTGAGGGTGATATATGCCATGATGTGGAATATACCACCGCTCACCTTCAGTTCCATCTGTGGGCACTTCTTCCACGTCACCTCTTTCTATGATTTCCTTCATGTATGTTGTGTAGTCTCTTTTGTATTTTTCATCCCTGCTGAACTTGCGTTGAAGATGACTGAGCCTGATTTCAGCGAGCCTTTTGTTGTCAGGTAAGGAGGGCCGTTCTCTGAATGGAAGAGGCATCTCGTAATGTCCCTGGGCATTTTTCTTTATACCATCCTTGAGTGTGCTCAGGAACATGAGGTCCTCTTGTGAGACAGTTTTGTCATCTCCTTTCGTGTCCTTAAAGTCTGACTCCAGGATGCTGATCACATCCATCGGCGTTACTGGAGGAAGTTCCTTTACCGTGACTCTGTGACACAGGCTGGACTGTCTTTCATTAAAGCCAGGTGTAGAGCAGCCCACAATGCTCCACCCCAAGTCTGTGAGGACGGCGTAGGGCTCATTGTCTGCTCCATCAATCAGTTGTCTGGGTTTTATAGCTCTTGGACAGTTATACCCAATGAGGAGTCCGACATCACAGCTGAGGAGAGGGGGTATCTGATCTGTGATTGCTGCTAGGTGAGGCCATTGTTTTGCTGTTTGATGGGTAGGTATGTTATCACGGTTCATGGGGATACAGTCTTTTGTGTATGAAGGAGGGAGATCAATGTAAATGCCTGAATTGTAGCCTCTGACACGAAGTCCTTCCACTCTTTCACTTTTCATTATCATGCTCTCTCCTAGCATAGTAGTGAGTTTCAGTTGTACAGGGAAAGTGTTTGGTTGTAATTCATCACTTACTTCTCTCTCTATGAAGGTGCTGTCGCTCTGGGTGTCCAGCAGTGCATAGACGAGCTGTTCTTTGGACGGCTGGGTGGCAGAGGAGATCCACACAGGGACGATCATGGAGGTGCTGTATGACTGACCCTCTTTAGTGACACAGAGTGGGCTAGCTGTCACAATTTCATTTGAACAGTTTGAAGCTGTGTTCACATTTGCTGTAATTTTCCTTCTTTCCATGCTTACAGGTCTGTCTTTCTCCTCATGTCCTTTGTAATGTTCATCATGTAGACAGGTGGGATGCCTTCCCTTGCACAGATCACAGGTGTGACGGTGACGACATTCCTTGGCACTGTGACCTGGTTTGACACATCCATAGCACAGTTTATTGTCTTTTATGAATGTTCGTCGTTCCTCGAGGGATTTTTCTTTGAATTTTGAGCACTTGGACAGTTGATGCTTGTCATCTTTGCACCACATGCAGGGAGGCTTTTCTTTTACATAGTTTGGCCTTATGTTTTCTGTGTTTGCATTTGTTTGAGTGCTGAAGACACTTACTTTGTTTCCCTTTGTTTCATTTGTGTTTCTTTTGACGTAGGATGAGCTGGATGAGTGTAGAGCATGCAGGGAAGTGATTGGGTTACATGCTATCTCCGCTTCCACTGACACAAATCTGGCGAAGTCTTCAAAAGTGGGGAAGTCTCTTCCTTCCATGAGAGCTATTGAGACTTGACGATTCCAGCGTGCTGCTAGCCAATCTGGGACTTTCTGTGTCAGCTTTTGATTCTCTTCACAATCATTCAAGATTTCTAAACCTCTCACGTGAGGCATGGCTTGGAGACAGGCATTTAGGAAATCAGAGAAGGCCCTCAACCCTTCAGCGTCTTTGATTTGCACTTTCGGCCATTTTGACAGCTTGTCTCTGAAAGCCCTTTGAATGACAAATGGCTGCCCGTAGCGTTGGTTGAGCTTATTCCATGCATCTCTGTATGCTTCGTCATCGTCTCGGAAAAAGGTGCCTTCAATACATTTGTGAGCAGGGCCACTGACATATTTCTTTAGATAATAAAGTTTGTCGGCTGATGAGATGCCTTTTCTATCTATCAGTAACATGAATGAAGCTCTCCATTCAATGTAGTGGATGGGGTCTCCTCCAAACACTGTGGGCATTGGCATGGGGAGTCTGTTGATGGTTATGCTGTCTTGTATCGCTTGGGCTAAAGAGGAGATGTCAGTGGAGGAATTTGGTGGGACTATGGAAGGGTTTTGGTGATACACAGAGGGGATGGCAGGGCTCTGCCTGTTGTATCTACTGTCTTGTTGCTGTGTAGGCAGACTGTTCATTTGCTGTAAGGGCTGATTGTCAGTTTCCTGTCTGATTTCTCTGTCGTAGCTTTCCAGCCTCACACGTGCTACTTCTCTGTCCCTTTCTGCTTGCAAACGCTCTAATTCAGATTCCATCATCCTTATTTTTTCCTTCTGCTTTCTTTCTTCCTCCATTAATTTGCATTGAGCCTCTTTTGCAGCGAGCTCTGCAACTGCTTCAGCCCTTTTTGCAGCCATGACTGATGCTTCAGAGAAGTGACTATTAGCTGACTGAGAAGCAGTCCCATAAATGGAGTGGGCGTAGTTATGAGCATGGAGCTCACGGAGTTTGCGTTTTTCACGCTCTGCATCAAAGACATCGTCTATTCCGGATAAGCGTTCATTTATTATTTTCATAATGTCTTTAGTGACTGCCTCACAAGCATCTATTTTGCGTCTTAAATCAGCGGATGGGGTGGTACCCTGTCTTATTTCGTGGTAAATTTTCATGATGTCATCTTTTCCGTTTTCAACAGTGTCTGCCATTTTAGCCAGTTCCATATCTGTTGTGTTTTGCTTTAGGTTTTCTTTCGTTGATCTGATTTGAATTTTCCATTGTTCATAAAGGCTAAGCAGTCTCCTTTCTTTTTTACTTTGTTCCTCCCTTTGATAGGCAAGAAACCTCTCTGTGGGTACACTTTTGCGTTCTGAATGACGTGGTATTTTTATTTCCTTAGTGTCATTCATTTCATGTTGAAGCTCAACTAGTTGTTTATTTTTGGTTTCAGTTAGCTCCTTTAATTCCTGCCATGACAAGCATTCTTCATCCTTTTGATTTAGCAATCCTCTATTTTCTTCAATCTCTGCTTGTAGTTTATTTATCTGTTCCTTTAAGACATCCATTTTTACTGTATTTGTAGTCTTTACCGTCCCTTGAGCCATCACTTTACCATACGATGCTGTAGCGTAGCTCCGTGCTGTGCTGCTTGGCCGTGGAGTTCACAGACGGAGTGGCGATGCGTGTGGTAAAGTTGTCACTGGTCCCTTGCTGGACGAAGTTGTCGCTGGTGCCTCGCTGGGGTAAGTTCTCACTGTAGCATACCCTCCGAAAGATTTAGGACTCGACTGGTGGTTTTCAACATTTATTTCCATAAACCATTCCGTAACCAACTCGTTGAATACCAACGTGAGAACTGATAAGACACAAAGATACACCAGTTACATTTATGTTTTCATTGTGTGCAAAACAGTTAGCATAGCTTTAGCTTTCTGATACAAATCATCAACACAAGTACCGTAAACACTACAAATTGCTAACCTTGTGCCTCCTCGGGGGGTTGCTATTTCCAGCCCTTTATTGTTCATTTACCGCAACTCTTTCATTGCCTCTTTTTCCTTTGTTTACGTTAACTTTTTACTTTCGCCGTTAACTCGTTCCGTATCACCTTGTTTTTTACCGGAAGACACGACATAGCCAGGAAGTGACATAGTAGGTTAGCGATCTCTTCAAAATAAAAGCTCATTCGACCATTCTAACAGTACCAGGCTGCCCTCCTGTGGACAAAATGATCAACAGCAACACACAAAACCAAAACACACAAAACCAAAAAGTGGTCTGCTACAAACGTTACCACACAGAGTTGTTTTAGAGGGAAATTCATGTAAAACCACTGATGCACGTTGCCTTCAGGGACAGTTTTTCATCAACAGTCTCTGTATTTCCCTCTACAACAACTCTGTGTGGTAACGTTGTGTTATTATCTCATAGCGTGGTGAATGTGCAGCTCACAACTTGTCCACCAGAGCGTTGTGGAGTTGTTGGATTGTGTATTTGATGAGGGAAACCAAGAAATCCAAGGTTCAAATTAAGGCCGACGCCCCCCCTCATCTCATCTCTGATTGGTCCACCAGGCCGACGCCATGACGATCCATCCCACCGTTACTGTAACTTATTGTTGATAGCATCGACTGGTTGATAGACATCGGCCGTGACGACTTTATTTATCATCATCACCTCATTTTAATGAGAATACAGACGAGGTTTTAGCTTTATGTCACATTTTCACGTCACTATATCACTGTTGTGACTACTCTGATGTTTATGAAGTCTATAAGACGAATTGTTGAACAAACATTTTAGATTAGCTGGGCTAACCGTTAGCTGTTACAATGACTAATTACAAAAACGTGCACACAGAAATAGTAATGTTTGTTCAGTAAGTCGTTTTATAGACTTTAACAAACATCAGATTTAGTCTAAACGGTTTTGGCAGCCCGGAGCCCCCACATGGTGCCTCCACCGGTGGCTAACGCTACCAGTTAGCCGCTAACGCTACCAGTTAGCCGCTCGCTAGAACCGGTGGCTAACGCTACCAGTTAGCCGCTAACACTACCACTTAGCCGCTAACACTACCACTTAGCCGCTCGCTAGAACCGGTGGCTAACGCTACCAGTTAGCCGCTCGCTAGAACGCTACTAAAACCCACTTCCGTGACAAAATTTGACAAAATGTACAACTATCCCTTTAATTTTCACAAGATACCAGAACCAGTCAGAACCAGTTTGAAGCAGAAAATAGTTTTAATTTCAAGCAGAGAATCAAAAATAAACATCAAGGAACCAGAACCATCGATTAGTCACACGTTTAAATATTATCTCATCTCTGATTGGTCCACCAGGCTCATCTCTGATTGGTCCACCAGGCGGCCGGCCCCGCCCCCTGCAGCCGCATCACGCCCTGCCTCTCAGCGGGGCTGAAGTGCAGCACGGTGAGCACGGCGTTGAGCGCGTGCTGGCGGCCGCCGCCGTCGGGCAGCGTGAGGAACTTGTAGACGACGTTCTTCAGATACTCCATGTTGGCTCCTTCTCTGCTGCGGTCGCGGCTCAGCTTCTCCAGTCGCTGCCGTAGCTCCGCCTCCTCGTCGCCGTGGCGCTGGCCGTCGGCCGCCAGCCTATCCGCCACTTTCCGGAGGACGACGCTGGGTGTCACTATGACGATCCATCCCACCGTTACTGTAACTTATTGTTGATAGCATCGACTGGTTGATAGACATCGGCCGTGATGACTTTATTTATAATCATCACCTCATTTTAATGAGAATACAGACGAGGTTTTAGCTTCATGTCACATTTTCACCTCACTATATCACCGATTAGCTGGGCTAACCGTTAGCTGTTACAATGACTAATTACAAAAACGTGCACACAGAAATAGTAATGTTTGTTTGTTCAGTAAGTCGTTTTATAGACTTTTAACAAACATCAGATTTAGTCTAAACGGTTTTGGCAGCCCGGAGCCCCACATGTGGTACCTACACCGGTGGCTAACGCTACCAGTTAGCCGCTAACGCTACCAGTTAGCCGCTCGCTAGAACCGGTGGCTAACGCTACCAGTTAGCCGCTCGCTAGAACCGGTGGCTAACGCTACCAGTTAGCCGCTAACACTACCAGTTAGCCGCTCGCTAGAACCGGTGGCTAACGCTACCAGTTAGCCGCTCGCTAGAACGCTACTAAAACCCACTTCCGTGACAAAATTTGACAAAATGTACAACTATCCCTTTAATTTTCACAAGATACCAGAACCAGTCAGAACCAGTTTGAAGCAGAAAATAGTTTTAATTTCAAGCGAAAGAGAATCAAAAATAAACATCAAGAACCATCGATTAGTCACACGTTTAAATATGTGTGGTGGCCTGGGAAAACCCTTCACATGGTGGGATTTTGACATTTTCATTTTTTGATATTTCCATAAACTAGACGTTTTCAGCCATTCATAACTGTTTGAATAACTGAGATAGCCCTCTCAGATCAAAAGTTATGGGCATTTTAATCTATTATGACCAAAAAACTGAAAAGTGAGAAAAATGGCTTTAACTAGAACGTTGCTGTTTTAACCCTCTAAAGACGAGTGTTTTACAAAACATTAAACAACTTCTGAACCGTTTATGATAGAGATTAGCTGTAAACTGTATCTGAATCGTGTGATTTTCTGCTTTCCGAGGGTCCTTGAATGGTGCCTGTATGACAAGAAGGGACCGCATAGGGTGCGTGTAATCACGTGGTACGGGAACAGACGCTAACCTAGCGTAGCATCGATGCTAATCCGAACGTAGCATCAATGCTAAACAGAACGTAGCATCGGCGCTAAAACGAACTCATCATCGGCACTTGCACAAGTTTTACAAAACACCAACAGCCGTTTATGATAAAGACGAGCTGTAAAAAAGCATCTGAATCGCGGGATTCTCTGCTTTCCGAGGGTCATTGAATGTTACCTCAACAACAACAACGGACCTGTCTCCTCTAGCGCTGCTGCTGCAGATCAGCTGTTCTGTGTCTCAGGTGAAAATGAAACGCTTCACTCGCCACAAAAACATAAAAATAAGTACTTTCCGTTTTGTTTTCTTAAAATATTTATTCACCACGATGTAGTAGAGAGTTCAAAGTACCAGAATCACACAAAATATCAAAATCATGGAAATAGTACTTTTCCACCTATTTTGGCTATTTGCCACAATCGAACGTCCGCGACATCCGACGGGTTTTCCCAGGCCGCCACACATATTATCTCATCTCTGATTGGTCCACCAGGCCGACGCCCCCTCATCTCATCTCTGATTGGTCCACCAGGTGGCCGGCCCCGCCCCCTGCAGCCGCATCACGCCCTGCCTCTCAGCGGGGCTGAAGTGCAGCACGGTGAGCACGGCGTTGAGCGCGTGCTGGCGGCCGCCGCCGTCGGGCAGCGTGAGGAACTTGTAGACGACGTTCTTCAGATACTCCATGTTGGCTCCTTCTCTGCTGCGGTCGCGGCTCAGCTTCTCCAGTCGCTGCCGTAGCTCCGCCTCCTCGTCGCCGTGGCGCTGGCCGTCGGCCGCCAGCCGGCCGCGCAGCCGCCGCGCCTCGTCCTCCAGCGCGTGTTTGTGGCGGCGCAGCGCGGCGAGCTCCGCCTCCTTCCTGGCCAGCTGCTCGCCGTACAGCAGCAGCGTCGGCTCGGCGACCGCCACGCGCCGCAGCGCCACGGCAACCGCGTCGCCCTCGCCGTCCGGCCGCGGCTCGTCCTCTTCGGCCTGATCTGCGGCGTTAGCGCTGGCGGTAGCGGCGAGGTTAGCGTTGGCGCTGCGTAGCCGCTCCAGCTCGCCGTCCTTCTCCTGCAGCAGCGCCATCGTGCGTTCCCGCTGCTTGTGAAGCTCCGCCTCCAGACGCAGCAGCTCGTCGCGGTGCGTCGCCGCCGCGGCTAACGCTTCCCGCCGCGCGCTCTGCTGCAGCGCCGCCGCCGCCGCCGCGCGCTCCTCCAGCTCGCGGGCGTGGCGCGCCTCGGCCTCGTCGCCGTGGATACGCAGGGTGATGTACTTCTCCTTCAGCTCCGACAGCTGCGCCCGCTGCTCCTCCAGCTGCGTCGCCTGGCAACCGTCTCTAGCGTTCTTGTTCTTCAGAACCACCTGGTAACAAAACGTTGAGATTGTAACTGACAGCGATTAAAGGTGCAGTTCACGTGTTGTAGCAGCGGTGTAGTCTAATGTGTTGTAGTGGGTAAACTGCTGTTACCTAGCAACCAGCGGTGTAGTCTAATGTTGTGTAGTGGGTAAACTGCTGTTACCTAGCAACCAGTGGTGTAGTCTAATGTGTTGTAGTGGGTAAACTGCTTTCTAGGTGGTAAACTGTTCATACTTGTATCACATAGACGCTGGACGCTCGTTTAAATTAGGCGTAGCTACATTTTGGAAAGATTGTAGAGACATTTCTGGGAAAAAAGTGGTACAATTTCTCTCTTTTTTTAAAAAAAAAATCTGGTAAAATCTCTCAGAAGAAACTGGTAAAATTTCTGAAAGGAATTCTAGGAAAAGTGATAAAATTAAAAAAAGAAAAAGAAAAAAAGAAGTCAAACAATATTAGAAAAAAGTGGTAAAAGTAAAAATAGTATATAGTAAATAGTAAAATTTATTTTGAGAAGAAAGTGGTCTAATTACTCAAGAATTCTAGAAAAAGTGGTAAAAACTATTGTAGAAAAATGTGGTAAAACTTCTCAAAAAAATTCTAGGAAAAGTGGTAAAATTTCAAAAAAACAAATAAACATTAAAACAATGATGAAAAAAGTGCAGAAATTCTAGTAAAAAGAGGTAAAATGAGAATAAAAAGTAGTGGAGCCTTGAACCCTGTCAACCCTCCACTCTGAGAACCACTGACAATTACTTTAGTTAGATAGTTTAGTTGTACTGGCTATACTGAAGTATTTATACTGAGTATAGCTGAGTATCACATAGACTACACTACTAGTTGTGTTCTGGTTTGTATTGTGTTTCTATTATAACGTATTGTGTGTTTGTATTGTATTGTGTAATGCTTTTATCCAAACCAACCGACCTGCGCTCGCAGCTTGTAGCGCTCAAACTCGTCCTTCAGCTGCCTCAGCTCCTGCTGCAGCGCCGCCGTCGCCACGGTGTCGTCGCCGGGCAACGTGGCTGTGTCGCCGGGCAACGGCTCGGTCTGCAGCAGCTGCTGGATGCTCTGGTCCTGGTCCTGGTTCTGGTTCTGGTTCTGGTTCTGGTTCTTCAGCTGCAGCAGCTTCTTCAGCTTCTCCATCTTCTCCTTCAGCGCCGCCACGTCCAGGTCCACGTCCAGGTCGCGGTCGCGGTCGCGGGCCGTCCGGCCGGCGGCGGCGATGGCGAGCGTCTTGTTCTCGGTGTCGAGCTGCAGCACGCGGTCCCGGAGCCTCTGGGCCGTCGTCTGGTCCCGCTGCCGGTTCTTCTCCGCCGCTCCGAGCAGCTCCGACAGCTCCGACACACGCTGCTCCAGACCGGCCGCGCGGCTCTCCGCCGCCGCCGCGCGCTCACGAGCTCGCTCCTCCAGCTCCACGGCCTGAAACACATCACACACACATAAGTTTATCAACGCTAAAGTGAGTCTGTGTTTTCTCTCCAGCCAATGACAGAGCTCAGGTGAAGCTACGTGCAGCAGAGTAGTAGCTCAGGGCTGCTAGCTGCACTAGCTGTCTCTGATGCTAACGAGTGCTAGCAGCTAGCACGTCTCTCTCTCTCAGCAGCAGTTGTCATGACAACAAAGTAAAATAAACACAGTCTGAGTGAAGCGCTGGAGCCGCCGACCGATTCCCCATCGTCACCGACACTGGTAACAAGTATGAGGACCGTTGTAGTGAGCTAGCTCCATGCTAACTTCGGCTAGCTAGCGGTAGCGGGTTAGCATTCGCCGCTAACACCGTCTTCCCAGCTCAACACGACATAACAACACAACACTGGAGGCTCCCGGTGTTGGTGACGGTCGGCTATCGGCCCACGGCACCAGAGCTTCACTCAGACTGTGTTTCCTTTCCTTTGTTGTCATGACAACGGCTGCTGTTTGGGGCAGGAGGCTAACAGCTTAGCCCCAGAGGAGGAGGGGCTGAGTTTCAATGTTTAGTTTACAAACTGCAACGACCTAAACTCCAGACTCTTTAAAACCATTAACTCTTTCGCGACCACACTAATTCTTCAGCACATCCGCTCAGGACCACATGTTTTTGGCTATTTGTTTACCTTTTATCTCACGTCGAACCGAACTCTGTACATCACCTGCACAGCCCCCGCTGCACAGCGCCCGCTGCACCATGAAAACAGCAGTGATAACCGGCTTTCAGATCCGAGTCTCCAAACCAGAAACGTTTGTAACAGCACCGGAGGAAGTCGCCAGATTTGTCGTCGGTCGCTTTTGTCAAAAGAGGGTTTGGAAAGTCGCCAGATTCAGCGAGAAAGTGGCAGCACTGTAGCCGACAGCCGCACAGCGCTGCACGCTGTCCCCAGAGCAGCATTCAAGGAGAACGATTACTCAAACTAAACCAAGATCACACAGTTTATAAAAAACATTATGTTTTGATTTTAGTTTAAAACAGTTTTACATATCAGAGGAACCATATTCACACACAGGGACCTCAGAGTGTCTATTATCCTAATCTGTAAAAAAACGGTTTTGACGAGTTTACTCGTCAATGGTCGTGAAAGAGTTAAAACAAAAAGTGCATCCCTCAAGAAAACTGTTTAACATAACTATAACTGGTTTATCTACAAATAAGATTCATATTCAAGTATTTATGCGTAAGAACTACATATATGCAACCTAAAGCTCATCCCTAGTCTCACTTTACGAGTCTCGTTGTGGGTCTGGTCTGACCCGGTCTAATCTGGACCTGGTCTAATCTGGACCTGGTCTAATCTGGACCTGGTCTGACCTGGTCTAATCTGGACCTGGTCTAATCTGGACCTGGTCCAGCTGGTCTAATCTGGACCTGGTCTGACCTGGTCTAATCTGGACCTGGTCTAATCTGGACCTGGTCCAGCTGGTCTAATCTGGACCTGGTCTAATCTGGTCTAATCTGGTCTAATCTGGACCTGGTCCAGCTGGTCTAATCTGGACCTGGTCCAGCTGGTCTAATCTGGTCCAGCTGGTCTAATCTGGACCCAGTCTGACCTGGTCTAATCTGGACCTGGTCTAATCTGGTCTAATCTGGTCTAATCTGGTCCAGCTGGTCTCACCTTGCGACTCTCGTTGCTGGTCTGGTCCTGGAACTGGTTCTTCACCTGGACCAGTTCTCTCTGCAGCTCGTCGACTCTGGGATCCGGTTTGTTCTGGTTCTGCTCGGCGGCGAGCAGCTTGGTCCGCAGCCGGTCCGTCTCCTCCCTCAGCCGGCCCAGCTCGGCCTCGGCGCCGCGGTCGGCGGCCTGCGTCGTCAGGGCGATGGTGTCCCGGTGGCGCTGCAGGAGGCGCTGCAGCTCGTGCAGCTGCGTGGCGTGGTCGCTCTGCTCCCGCTGCCGGTCGTGCTGCTGCGTGATGACGCGCGCGCGGCTCTCCGCCAGCTGCTGCCGCACGCCGCGCAGCTCCTCCTCCTGCTGCGTCTCCACGGCGACCAGGCGCTGCCGCAGCTCCTCCACTTCCTGCTTCAGCTGCCGCTTGTCGGCCTGGAAACCGGCCTCCATGCGCGACTTCTCCTGCGTCACCGTGGCGATGGCGACGGTCAGCGTGCTCAGCTGGCCGCGCAGCTGCAGCAGCCGCCGCTCCTCGGGAGGGGGCGTGGCCTGCTGCTGCTGAGGCTCCGCCCCCATCACAGCGCCGCCGCTCTCAGCCTCGGGCTCCACCGCCGCCGCCGCCGCAGTCTGAACCAAAGGAGAAGGAGAGGAGAATAAATGGTGTTAAACAGCGTTATAAATAAATAAACGGCGTTCCTAATGGCGCTACTTTTCCAGTACCAGTATCAGTAAAGTCCTGTTGGATCAGAGAGACTGGAGCCTCCGTCTGAACCCCGACGCATTTCAGAATAAAAGCGCTGTGTCTTTAAATAACGTATTAAAGGGGGCGCTGCTGAGCCTTTAATCCACCACTTTCCGGAGAACGACGCTGGATGTCGCCATGACACTCCATTCATTACATTTTAGATTAACCATAGCTGGGCTAACCGTTAGCTGTTAGCCGTTAGCAGTGTCTTAAATAACTCAATAAACGCTCCATGAAAAAATATTTTCTCCAGTGGATATCCTAGTTCCAACATGACTGAGCTAACTGGAGTAGTTTCATGTGGTGTCCCACAACAGGAGGGTTTTAACAGCTGACGTCCTGATGTTAGCTTAGCTGCTGCTGTTAGCTGTCAGCAGCAGCTAAGCTAACAACTACGATAACCATGACTAATTACAAAAACGTGGACACAGAAATAGTAATGTTTGTTCAATAATTTGTTTTATAGACTTAACAAACATCAGATTTAGTCAACACGGTTTTGGCAGCCCAGAGCCCCCACATTTGGTGCCTACACCGCCGGCTAACGCTACCAGTTAGCCGCTAGCTAGAATGCTACTAAAACCGACTTCTGTTGTGGTGTGACGCAATGGATCCTGGGAAAATAAAGTGGTGGATAAAGTAGGACGTGAGTTTGGAAGCTCCTGCCGATTTCGATAAAAATTGTTATTCTTCTGCGCTTTTAGATTACTTTTTTTGTCCTGTGTTATACAACAGTACTTACTTTGGACTACGTAAAATGTCTCGCAATACTCGCAATATTATCCAGACACATCTGAGGCCTGGTCTGCAAACCGCGACCCCACCCTCGAGTAGGCCGCCGACTCCTACAGGTGTCGCCTCGACGCAAGCCAATCCTGACATTGCTGCCCTCAAGCTCGAGTTGCTGACTTCGCTACGGAAAGACATTGCTGCTATTTTTAAGAAGGAACTCCAAGATACCCTCGGCGATGTTCTGTCTACTATCAAGCTCGACCTGCAAGCGGTGAAAACACAGCTGGCGAATGATAAAGCAGCTACCGATGCTACCGTGTCCGAGCTAAAAGGTACGGTCGGGGAGATGGAGTACGCGCTCACTGAGTGCTCAGATGACATCGCTGAGTTGAAAACTACTGTCAAGTCCCTCACTGCTAACGTAGCCAAGCTGGAAAATAAATGTGAAGATTTGGAATCCAGGTAAACAGAGTCCAAATAATTTGACACGTTTGAGCATTTTACTAACTAGTACTTTCATGAGTAACTGATGAAGCGGTGAGGTCACCTGTCCTCCCAGCTCGTCCTCTGATTGGTCGCCTCTGGGCTCAGTGGGCGTGTCCTCGCTGTCCTCGCTGTGCAGAGAGAAGCCGTCGTCCGGCAGCAGCTCGGGGCCGGCGGCGGCGGCGGCGGCGGTGATGTCATGGCCAGGGTTCCTACGCAAGTATGGAAAGTATAGAATTAGATTTTATACATTTCCAAGCCTGGAAAAGAATGGAAAATGGAAACTATTGTATGGAAATATATTTATCTTAATACTGATCTGGGTTTGGTCTGATCTGAAGATATTTGGGTTAATTATTTTGTACCTAGCTACAATCTCCTGGAAAGTATTTGGTGACATAATGGCATACACATTCAGAATAACGAAAACAAATGATTAATTGCATAATTTTTTTTAATATAATGCACAACTTGGCTACTTGTGTGGCGGTGTGTGTGTGTGTGTGTGTTGCCTCTGTGCCGTCCAAGAGTTCACCTGTGTCGTTCTATGTCTTGGGTTTCTCCTGTATTTTCCTGTGATCTGTATTTTATTGTGATTTGTATTGTGAGTTTTATGTTGGGACTACAGATGGAAATGAGCCCTAGTGGCTAAATCTGGTACAACCATCTCTTCATTGTTCTAAAATTGATTAATGGTATTGTACACTGTCCTGTAATAATAAACTAAACTAAAAAAAAACTAATAACAACTATTTACTCAAGTATCACAAATTATTAGAATTTTTTTTTAATTAGGGTCTGGAAAAAGTATGGAATTTGGAAATTTCAAATGTGTAGTAACCCTGCATGGCGGTCCTGGTCCTGGTCCTGGTCCTGGTCCTCCTGGTCCTGGTCGGGTGCGGCGGTCAGCGCCCTGAGGCTCGACTCCAGCGCCTCCTTCTCCTTCAGCAGACTCTTGTAGGCGCGGACCAGGTCCTTGAAGCGGCTCTGGTACTGGACCAGCTGCTTCTTCTGCAGCTCCACCGCGTCCAGCAGCTCCTTCCTGCTCGGACCGCCGCCGAAGCTCATCCCAAACTTCTCCATGACGACGACGACGATGACGAGGCGCCGGTCCGACCCGGTTCATGTGGATCTGGGCCGGACCATGGTGGACTCAACCTGTCGACACAGAACAACCACAGGCCGGATCAATACTCATCAATATTTAAAGGGATACACCAACATTTTTTTTTTCTCCGTGTCTTGCCTCACTCCTGAGTCCATGACCAGCAGATAGACACCATCCTTTCCACTGTGCGTGCAGTAACCATGGAGATAGAGCCGTATCGCCGTAATTAGCTTAGCTCAAACACTGGAAGTGTATGGGTAGTGTTAGCCTGCCTCCTACCTAAAGTCGCTAATTAGCTTAGCTCAAACACTGGAAGTGTATGGGTAGTGTTAGCCTGCCTCCACCTAAAGTCGCTAATTAGCTTAGCTCAAACACTGGAAGTGTATGGGTAGTGTTAGCCTGCCTCCACCTAAAGTCGCTAATTAGCTTAGCTCAAACACTGGAAGTGTATGGGTAGTGTTAGCCTGCCTCCACCTAAAGTCGCTAATTAGCTTAGCTCAAACACTGGAAGTGTATGGGTAGTGTTAGCCTGCCTCCACCTAAAGTCGCTAATTAGCTTAGCTCAAACACTGGAAGTGTATGGGTAGTGTTAGCCTGCCTCCTACCTAAAGTCGCTAATTAGCTTAGCTCAAACACTGGAAGTGTATGGGTAGTGTTAGCCTGCCTACACCTAAAGTCGCTAATTAGCTTAGCTCAAACACTGGAAGTGTATGGGTAGTGTTAGCCTGCCTCCACCTAAAGTCGCTAATTAGCTTAGCTCAAACACTGGAAGTGTATGGGTAGCGTTAGCCTGCCTCCACCTAAAGTCGCTAATTAGCTTAACTCAAACACTGGAAGTGTATGGGTAGCGTTAGCCTGCCTATGACGATAGAATGTGTGCTTTTACTTTGAAATAGGAAGCTAAGCTACCCTCGATGTAGCTAGCTTGAACCAAAATAAAGCGTCTTTGCTTGAACCCTCCGTTTTGACCGATCTCGTCCCGTTAGCGGCATTTGACCGCTCAAGATGCCTTACCGGAGAGTTTTGTCAACTCTGAGACGAAGATCAGCCCGCCGGTTTCCCTTTAGAGTTGCTGAAGAGTTTCTCTGATGACTTTAGGTGGAGGCAGGCTAACACTACCCATACACTTCCAGTGTTTGAGCTAAGCTAATTAGTGACTTTAGGTGGAGGCAGGCTAACACTACCCATACACTTCCAGCGTTTGAGCTAAGCTAATTAGCGACTTTAGGTAGGAGGCAGGCTAACACTACCCATACACTTCCAGTGTTTGAGCTAAGCTAATTACGGGCGATTCGGCTCTATCTCCATGGTTACTGCACGCACAGTGGAAACGATGGTGTCTATCTGCTGGTCATGGACTTGGGAGTGAGGCAAGACACGAAGAAAAAAATGTTGGCGTATCCCTTTAATCTATCAATCGATTAATTGATCAATAAAAGTATAGAATGATTATTGTCACAGGTCTGTCGTTAGTCTGAGATGAATAAATATAAATAAATAAAATATATAGATATTTATACATTTGTCAGGCTCAAAAACAGCTGTTCGTGACGTCACAGTGAGCTCAGTCTCAGTGTTGATCAGTTTGATCAGATCGATTATCGATCCCATCAGTTCCTGTCACCGGGTTTTACAGCTCAGACTGAAACTTGAACGTTAACCGACAGAAACACCGACGTTAGTCTCCGGTTCTTACCTGGTCGATCGGTGATCGGTCGGTTTAACGAGCTCCACTAGTTACTGGATTATAACACAAACTGGGTTTATACAGAAAGTGTAGAAGTGTAAATACAACAAACACAGACCGAGAACTGCCAGCGAGCAGCCGCCATGTTGGACTGAACCGGAGCTGGAGGAGGAGGAGGAGGAGGCGGGAATTCAGTGATGCCTTCAGGACACCGGGAATTTCTAACTACGGAAGACAGGAAAGAAACAATAAATATAATACGTTTTATAATATAGGCTATTATTAAATTATTACACGATGGCGTACGGTAACGTTATGACGCATGTTTCAGTTGTCTGTGTTTGTTTTGATTTCATTAACCTACAGTTAAGACTGACAGCAGAGTGATAACAACTTTATGTTGTTAATTTCTGATAAACGTGTGTTTTCATGACGTTTTTAATCAACTAAACTAATTAAATAAACCTGTTAGTTGATTGACTAACTTAACAACGGTGTATGGATGTCCCTGCATACGGGTACTCTTGTTTTTATTTGGTGAAGTACAAAAGTCTTCGAGTGTCCGGGCTTCCTCTTGGACCGTGAACGCATCAACGGTAAAAAACACTGTCAATAAAGTTTTTCACAGCAGTGACGTCATTTATTCCGCGTTGGCCTGGACGTGGCACCGAGGAGGAGCTGCGCCCACTCCGGTTCATCTCCGTCTGTTCCCGGTCTGTTCCCGGTCCGTTCCCCGGTTCCCACCGACCGACCGACCGGCGCCGCTCCCGGTTCGAATCCCAGCCCCTGACCCGGACCCACCGACCGACCGAACCGGAACCACCGGGACGAAGCAGCGACATGGGCCTGACGATCTCCTCTCTGTTCTCCCGGTTCTTCGGGAAGAAGCAGATGAGGATCCTGATGGGTGAGCTAACAGGCTAACAGCTAACGGCTAGCAGGCTAACAGGCTAACGCTCCTTATCTATGCTGATGGGTGAGCTAACAGGCTAACAGCTAACGGCTAGCAGGCTAACAGGCTAACGCTCCGTATCTATGCTGATGGGTGAGCTAACAGGCTAACGGCTAACAGGCTAACGCTCCATATCTATGCTGATGGGTGAGCTAACAGGCTAACGCTCCATATCTATGCTGATGGGTGAGCTAACAGGCTAGCAGGCTAACGGCTAACAGGCTAACGCTCCATATCTATGCTGATGGGTGAGCTAACAGGCTAGCAGGCTAACGGCTAACAGGCTAACGCTCCATATCTATGCTGATGGGTGAGCTAACAGGCTAACGCTCCACATCTATGCTGATGGGTGAGCTAACAGGCTAACAGTATCCTGATGGGTGAGCTAACAGGCTAACAGGCTAATGCTCCATATCTATGCTGGTGGGTGAGCGAACAGGTTTCTATTTATTTTATTGACAATTAAATCAGAAGTCAGGTGAATGTTTGTGTTAATCTAAGTCTTAAATAGTTGTATCTTCCGACAGCAATCACTTCTATAGAGTGTTTGGTCTGAAACACGGGTCTGTCAGTCACTCTGCTCTGCTCTGAGCCCAGGAGAAAACTTTCCTTGTATCCTACAACCTTTATCCAATGAGGAGAGAGAACGGCATAAAGGGGCAGTCCTCTCTGTGTGTGAATGTGGTGACGTAGGGACGAGGACCAATAGATCCATGACGAGGGCGGGGGCTGCTAACTCCATCGGCTGACAGGAAGTTAGACAAAACCACCGGATCGCTTACTGATAGCTTTAAATGTACAGAAACACTTGGCATAGTACAGTGCAAAGGTAAATAAATATAGGCTACAGACAGTTAGAGCTGTCAGAAACTAAAGCTAGCACAGTTAGCCACCGGAGGCTAGCAGCGCTGCGAGCTAACGGGGCGGTGCAACGTTAAAGGGACAGTGCTCCTGGTGAAACAAAGTTAGTCTGTAGTCTGGATACATTGTTGTTTCCTGTCGTGGTGAATGTGCACCGATAGTTCAAGCTAATGAACCTCCTGCTACGACTAGAGGAGAATATGACTAAATGTTGAACTGTCCCTTTAACTCTTTCTCCGTCTGACAGACAGTTTAACTTTGTGTGTGTGTGTGTGTGTGTTTGTGTTTCAGTGGGTCTGGACGCCGCCGGTAAAACGACCATCCTGTACAAACTGAAGCTCGGAGAGATCGTCACCACCATCCCAACTATCGGTAAACGATCAATAATTTATAATCACAGGGTTCCTACGCAAGTATGGAAAGTATGGAAATGTATAGAATTTGATTTTATACATTTCCAGGTCTGGAAAAGTAAGGAAAATGGAAATTATTGTATGGAAATATATTTCTTATCTGGGTTTGGTTTTATCTGATGTTATTTGGGTCAATTATATTGTATGCCCTATTGTACCTACAATCTCCTGGAAATTATTTGGTGACATAACGGCATACAAATTCAGAATAATGAAAACAAATGATTAATTCCATGGTTTATTTAAATGACACGCATCTTTTTACTCAAATGTCACAAATTATTAGAATTTTTTACTGAGAAGTCTGGAAATTAGGGTCTGGAAAAAGTATGGAATTTTAAAATTTCAAATGTGTAGGAACCCTGTAATCAATCATCTATAATCTATAACCTGCGATCAGACTGATGCTGACTGTGTGTGTGTGTGTGTGTGTGTGTGTGTGTGTGTGTGTGTGTGTGTGTGTGTGTGTGTGTGTGTGTGTTCAGGCTTCAACGTGGAGACGGTCGAGTACAAGAACATCTGCTTCACGGTCTGGGACGTCGGCGGTCAGGACAAGATTCGTCCTCTGTGGAGACACTACTTCCAGAACACACAGGTACCACAACCACAACCACAACCAGAACCAGCCAGCTGTGGTGTTTTTCTTAATAAACTAATTATTCCCATCAACAGAGAGTCTAATGCTGCGTTCGATTGCACTCGGAACTCGGAAAGATCCCGGTCGGAAATTCCGACTCCGAGGTAAATGCGTTTCATTGCGCAACCTTGGAAAACATGGCCGGCCACAGTAAGCTCATATCTTTCGAGCATCAAAAAGTAGCTGCTGCTGCTGGGGAAGAACATTAGCTGCTTGGGGGAGAGAGAGAAAGAGAAACGCCACTTCTGCAACACACGGTCTTGAACGCACCAGCGAGGGGAATCCTGCATGTGTCACAGCGAGCCGTGCAGATTCAACTCTTGCTGCAGTACGCTACACGTGGAACTAGGCTATATTCCCTTTTCCATAACTTCTCCCTTGCTTAAATGTCTAGGCTGGAAAATAAATAGCCTAAATAAAGAAATACCTCTCGTGGTGTGCGACACCATATTGCTGTGACGAAATTCCGACCGACTCGGGCTGCTTGGATCCTACCCGAGTTCCCGAGTCAGAGTTCCGACTTCAAGGGGCCGTTCTATTGCATTTTTCCGAGTCAGGTGTTGGATCTTTCCGAGTTCCGAGTGCAATCGAACGCAGCATAAGCGGAAGCAGGAAGTAACGTCGCCATGGGAACTCAACTCTGAAAAAGTCTCCATGTGAGTGAACGGGAGTCAAAGTTTTGTTTCTAATCCGATTGAACTGTGTGATGATAAAACTCTCTGACCTTTACCTCTCTGTTTAAAACACCAAGAAATAATCAGTTTGTTGTAAACGTCAACAGTAGAATGTGTTTAGTGCAGATGCTCTTCAGACTACAGTTAAGGTCTTTGCACACTGAGTCCGTTTTTTTCGCATGCGTTTTTCGTATCCGTCATCCGACAAAAAACGTAACGTGCAGGCTCCTTGCACACTGAGTCCGTTGCGTTTTATTCGCATGCGTTTTTATTTTGTGGGAGACAAAATCGTCACGCAGTGATGCACTTTGTGGTTCTCTCGTCTCACTTGTTGAGAAATGAAAAATTTTATTGTGTCCATCCTGAGAGGAGCCAGTAGAGGGGATCGACCAGCTTAGTAAGCAGCAGAACTATCATGATCACTTCAACTGTTTATTTTAGGATGTCAGAGGTCCAGTTTGATAGATATTGATTATTAGCTCACACATTAAACAGAAGACGGACAATTTCCATGATCCTGAACAGCGGCTGGCGCACGCACACACACACACACAGACACACACTCAGCGGTGATCCCCCTCCCCTCCCTTCTCTCTCCCTCTCCAGCCTCTAAACTCTGATGTGATTGGTCAAAAGACTTTTCACGGATGCGAAAAACGCATTAAACCGAACCTGTTCCGAAAACTTTTATGACGGACGAAAGTTTCGGACTCGGTGTGTAAACATGATCAACACAACATGAGGTCCAATTTATTTTTTGACGTGCGGCAATTTCGGACGAAAAAAGCGGACTCAGTGTGCAAAGGCCGTAACAGTGGAGCAGCTGAAAGGGAACGGGCGCCATGTGGTGACGTCACGTCGGATTTTATAACAGTTTTACCACAAACTGCTGGTTTCTCTTCATGAACCGTGGTGTTTTAAACGGGTAGAGGACTGAGAGTTTTATCATGACACAGTTCAATCAGATTAGAAATAAAACTTTGACTCCCGTTCACTCACATGGAGACTTTTTTCTGAGTTGAGTTCCCATGGCGACGTTACTTCCTGCTTCCACAGTTTCACCTGGCGATGAGTTCTGATGGAGGCCGACGACCAATCAGAGACAGAAGCAGAAATCTGGTGTTTACAGTCGACTGCAAACATTGATAAATATTGATAAACATTGATAAACATTGATAAATATTGATAAACATTGATAAACATTGATAAATATTGATCCATTGATCCGTGGGTCTCGTGTCTCTGGGCCTCAGAGGGTTAACGGTGACCTCTGACCTCTGACCTTTGACCTCTGTTCTGTCTGTTCTCTCAGGGTCTGATCTTCGTCGTCGACAGCAACGACAGAGAGCGAGTAGCAGAGTCTGCAGAGGAACTCTCCAAGATGGTGAGAAACACTTTATTGATCCTTTATCTATTGATCTGTTGATTGATTGATTGATACGGTCGTCATCAGTCATGTGACTCCTCAGTGACATCATCAGTCATGTGACCCTCTCTGTGTAGTGACATCATCAGTCATGTGACCCTCTCTGTGTAGTGACATCATCAGTCATGTGACCCTCTCTGTGTAGTGACATCATCATCATCTCTCTCTCTCCTCAGATCCAGGAGGACGAGCTGAAAGAAGCCGTTCTCCTCGTCTTCGCCAACAAACAGGATCTCCCCAACGCCATGGGAGTCAGCGAGCTCACCGACAAACTGGGTCTGCACAGCCTGCGCAGCCGAACCGTAAGGATCAATAATCTATACCCGATCAATAATCTATACCTGATCAATAATCTATGCCTTATCAACACAGTGAACCGTGAGGATCAATAACCTATACCTGATCAATAATCTATACCTGATCAATAATCTATACCTTATCAACACAGTGAACCGTGAGGATCAATAATCTATACCTGATCAATAATCAATACTTTATCAACACAGTGAAACGTAAGGATCAATAATCTATACCTTATCAATAATCTATACCTTATCAACACAGTGAACCGTGAGGATCAATAATCAATACCTGGTCAATATCTGATCCATACTGTGAACTGTAAGGATCAATAATCAATACCTGATCGATACCTTATCAACACAGTGAACCATGAGGATCAATAATCTATACCTGATCAATACCTGATCAATACCCGATCATACAGTGAACCGTGAGGATCAATAATCTATACCTGATCAATACAGTGAACCGTAAGGATCAATAATCTATACCTGATCAATACAGTGAACCGTGAGGATCAATAATCTATACCTGATCAATAATCTATACCTTATCAACACAGTGAACCGTAAGGATCAATAATCAATACCTGATCAATACCTGATCCATACAGTGATGAACACTCTGGAGTATTGATTAGTATTGATTATAACCATATTATTGATAACCCTTCTTGTTGAGTATTGATTAGTATTGATTATAACCATATTATTGATAAACCCTCTAGTTGAGTATTGATTAGTATTGATTATAACCATATTATTGATAACCCCTCTTGTTGAGTATTGATTATAACCATATTATTGATAAACCCTCTGGAGTATTGATTAGTATTGATTATAACCATATTATTGATAAACCCTCTGGAGTATTGATTAGTATTGATTATTACCATATTATTGATAAACCCTCTGGAGTATTGATTAGTATTGATTATAACCATATTATTGATAAACCCTCTGGAGTATTGATTAGTATTGATTATAACCATATTATTGATAAACCCTCTGGAGTATTGATTAGTATTGATTATAACCATATTATTGATAAACCCTCTGGAGTATTGATTAGTATTGATTATAACCATATTATTGATAACCCCTCTGGAGTATTGATTAGTATTGATTATAACCATATTATTGATAAACCCTCTAGTTGAGTATTGATTAGTATTGATTATAACCATATTATTGATAAACCCTCTAGTTGAGTATTGATTAGTATTGATTATAACCATATTATTGATAAACCCTCTAGTTGAGTATTGATTAGTATTGATTATAACCATGTTATTGATAAACCCTCATCAATATTGATTAGTATTGATTATTACCATATTATTGATAACCCCTCTAGTTGAGTGTTGATTAGTATTGATTATAACCATATTATTGATAACCTTCTTGTTGAGTATTGATTATAACCATATTATTGATAACCTTCTTGTTGAGTATTGATTATAACCATATTATTGATAAACCCTCTTGTTGAGTATTGATTATAACCATATTATATTCTATTATATTATTGAGTATTGATTATAACCATGTTATTGATAAACCATATTATTGATTACTGATTATTACCTGTCCCCTGTCCCCCCCCCCCCTAGTGGCACGTCCAGGCCACCTGCGCCACCCAGGGCACCGGTCTCTACGAGGGTCTGGACTGGTTGTCCAACGAGCTGTCGAAGCGCTAGAGCGGAGCGGTCGCCAGGCAACAGGAAGCAGCAGACTGATGTCATCGATGATGTCACCGTGTACAAACTGATGAAGAGGAGGAGGAGGAGGAGGAAGAGGAAGAGGAGTTTCACAGGACTGTTTTTGTTTTTTTTAACTTATAAATGTGTCCGTCTGTAGGAGGAGGCAGCGACGTCATGGACTCTGAGCTCACCCTGATTTCCCATCATGCTCTTCTCCTCCGTTGTTCTTCTGCAGGTGTTCGTTCCATCTGTTTTTTCTTTTTAATCCGCATGTTTTAACTGAATCATGTGACAGGAAGTGGATCGGGGGGGGGGCTTTTAGAGGGGGGGGGCTTATGAAAGGCTGCAGCCACCACCACCTGCTTTTAAAGGGGGCGGGGCTTGTGACAGACGACTGTTACCGACTGTGTACGTTCACACCAAAAGCTTCCAAAGCGCCAGAAACGCTCGAGGGTTATTACTACGCTTCAGACAAAACAGCTTCCAAAACGGCAAAACACTTTCAGCTGCTTTGGCCGCTCGTCACGTGACTGACGACAAAGTTCGATCGCGCTGGTCACTGGAGCCGAAATACAAAAAGAGAAAAGAAAAAGGCAGCGGATGGACGTCTCTATTCTGACTGGCTGCTGCTGAACCGCGTCAAAGCTGATTACCCTGAAGTTAACCAGGGCTCAACTTCTCCTCTGAAGCTTTGGAAGCTTTGGAAGCTTTGGAAGTTTTGAAGCTTTGGAAGCTTTGGAAGCTTTGGAAGTTTTGAAGCTTTGAAAGTTTTGGAAGCTTTGGAAGTTTTGGAAGCTTTGGAAGTTTGGAAGCTTTGAAGCTTTGAAAGTTTTGGAAGTTTTGGAAGCTTTGGAAGTTTTGGAAGCTTTGAAAGTTTTGGAAGCTTTGGAAGTTTTGGAAGCTTTGAAAGTTTTGGAAGCTTTGGAAGTTTTGAAGCTTTGAAAGTTTTGGAAGCTTTGAAAGTTTTGAAGCTTTGGAAGTTTTGAAGCTTTGAAAGTTTTGAAGCTTTGGAAGCTTTGAAGTTTTGGAAGTTTTGTAAGCTTTGTAAGTTTTGGAAGCTTTTGAAGTTTTGGAAGCTTTGGAAGTTTTGAAGCTTTGGAAGTTTTGAAGCTTTGGAAGCTTTGAAGCTTTGGAAGTTTTGAAGTTTTGGAAGCTTTGGAAGCTTTTGAAGCTTTGGAAGTTTTGGAAGCTTTGGAAGCTTTGGAAGCTTTGAAGCTTTGGAAGTTTTGAAGCTTTGGAAGTTTTGAAGCTTTGGAAGCTTTGGAAGTTTTGAAGCTTTGGAAGTTTTGAAGCTTTGGAAGTTTTGTAAGTTTTGGAAGCTTTGTAAGCTTTGGAAGTTTTGGAAGTTTTGGAAGTTTTGAAGCTTTGGAAGTTTTGAAGCTTTGGAAGTTTTGGAAGCTTTGAAGCTTTGGAAGCGCGGCGACGCCTGTTGACGCTCTGGACGCTCGGTGTCGCCGGCTCTCAGTGAAAATGAATTGACTCCCGGCGTTTTGACGCTTTGGAAGCTTTTGGTGTGAAGGCACAGTTGGGGGGGCGGGGCTTATGAAAGGCTGCAGCCGCCGCCACCTGCTTCTAAAGGGGGCGGGGCTTATGAAAGGCTGCAGCCGCCACCACCTGCTTCTAAAGGGGGCGGGGCTTATGAAAGGCTGCAGCCGCCACCACCTGCTTCTAAAGGGGGCGGGGCTTGTGACAGACGACTGTTACCGACTGATTGGACAGGTGTTGGTCGACTGATTTGTGGGCGGGGCTTCGGCTCATCACAGGTAACAGTCTGCTGTGTGTTTTTTAGAGGGGGGGGGTTAAAGGAAGGTGGCAGTTACCTGTGTGGGGGCAGGGGAGCAGGGGGGGCGGGTATCCACAGGTAAACGGTCACCTGGCGTGTGACTGACGACGACTCATTCCACAGAGCGACCCTGAAGGCCTCGTCATTCCTCATCAATGTGAAGAAGAAACAGAGACGACAATGATGCAATAAAAGGTTTTTTTCTTCTCACCTGTTTTTTTTTGTTGTTTTTAGTTTGATAATTAAAATAATAAATATTCACGAGGCTCCAAAACTCTGTTTGTGCTCCAGAGGAAGTTTCCTTTTATTATTATTAACTGGTCTTTAAACGCATCGTCAGTTCATGTTCATCCAACATTTTAGAGTAGTTTTTAGAATTTAACCGAGTCGAGTTTTAATGTCACACAACGTTTAATTCTGTGTTGAGAGAATTATTGATCTTAAATAATATTTAGTCATAACATAAGAAATAAAATAGATTAAAATCTTTAAAATGATTAGGAGAGAATAAAGAGTTAATTTTTATTCTTTGATAAAACATGTTTTTATTTGTTCTGTTTCATCAGGAAACAGAATCAACTGATCCTGATCAGATACATTTACCATTAATTATTATTTTCATGGGAGTTGAAGTTGGTAGAAATATTTTTTCGACAACACGTGACAACATTTTTTTTACATCAAAGAATTATTTAAAAAATGTATCTAGGAAACGGCAGAAAATAAGAAAAATGATCGTCCAACTCCCGTTAAAATGAGTGTGAAGAATAAACTCTGATAACTTTAATTTAATTAAAATAACAGGACAACAAACACACAGTTAACTTTGATTTGAAATGAGAAGCTGTTCATTAATTATGACAGTCTGCTTTCCCTCATGATCGATTAATGTGCTCCTTCCTTCTTTTTTATTCATTTTTTTCTTTCTTATTTTTTTTTGAATCAGTTTTTTTTCTTTCTTATTCTTTCTCTTTTTTAATCTTTATTTATTTCTTATTCTTTATTTGTTTTTTAGTTTAGTTTAGTTTAGTTTAGTTGTACTAACCACCCGGCGCTAGAGGACAGAAGAGCTCCTCTTAACTGTTCCAGAAATAAATCACAACTTTATTTCCTCCTTCTTCAACTGAATCATAACGTGACTTCAAAATAAAAGCCCGCGTTGTGGTTGTGCATAGATACTGACTAGATGCTGCGTTCCCAGGCAGCTCTATTGAGTGGAATACGTCAACGCGGCGGCCATCTTGGTGAGGGGGAAGCCGCGTCTACTTCCTGCACTAGAGGTCTATCAACCATTAACATCACCACAACTCATCGAATATTCAACCGATTTTCAAGCCGTTTGGTTTATTATAAATGTCAGACACATATTTATGATACAAGAACAACAACAACAAAAAAATTGAAAAATGTTTATATATTTTTTTTATGTATTAAACATAGTACTTAGATACTCAGACACACACCCACATGCATAAACACACTGAAACATGTTGTACAGGGTCTGACTGGTCTGACTGCTGGTCAGACGTTTATATGTCTATGGTCAGAAACCCCTCACCAAGATGGCCGCCGTGTTGACGTACGCTGAGAAGCAGAAGGCGCCATCTAGTCATGGTGGTTGTGTAGCGCGCCTGTCTTATTGTGAAAGGGCCCGGCAGCGGAAGCAGCGTCTTATTGTGAAAGGGCCCGGCAGCGGAAGCAGCGTCTTATTGTGAAAGGGCCCGGCAGCGGAAGCAGCGTCTTATTGTGAAAGGGCCCGGCAGCGGAAGCAGCGGAAGCAGCCTGCTGGGTGTAAAGCGGCTGCGGACGGAGCTCTGGTTCAGTCTTTGGTCTCGTCGCCATCCCATCATGTCTCCATCCTCAGACCCGGACCCCGCAGACCCCGCAGACCCCTGCTCCTTCTCCCGCGTCACCAGCTGCGTCACCAGGCACCTCAACCTGACGCTGCACGTGGACTTCGACCGCCGCGTCATCAAAGGCAAAGCCGCGCTGACGGTGGAGGCGCTCGAGGACCGCTTCACTGCTCTGGTAACGTTACTTTACCGGCCCCGTTACTGCTCTGGTAACGTTACTTTACCGGCCCCGTTACTGCTCTGGTAACGTTACTTTACCGGCCCCGTTACTGCTCTGGTAACGTTACTTTACCGGCCCCGTTACTGCTCTGGTAACGTTACTTTACCGGCCCCGTTACTGCTCTGGTAACGTTACTTTACCGGTCCGTTACTGCTCTGGTAACGTTACTTTACCGGCCCCGTTACTGCTCTGGTAACGTTACTTTACCTGCTCCGTTACTCTGGGATCTGCGGTAGTTAGTTAGTTAGTTAGCCCGCAGCTGGGTTTTCCCACCGTGGTTCTGGTCCCTGAAGGGCTCAGTTAGTTCTAACGGGGCTGGGTTTCCCCACCGTGGTTCTGGTCCCTGAAGGGCTCAGTTAGTTCTAACGGGGCTGGGTTTTCCTACGGTGGTTCTGGTCCCTGAAGGGCTCAGTTAGTTCTAACGGGGCTGGGTTTTCCTACGGTGGTTCTGGTCCCTGAAGGGCTCAGTTAGTAGAGAGGAGCTGGGTTTTCCCACCGTGGTTCTGGTCCCTGAAGGGCTCAGTTAGTAGATAGAAGCTGGGTTTTCCCACCGTGGTTCTGGTCCCTGAAGGGCTCAGTCAGTAGAGAGGAGCTGGGTTTTCCTACGGTGGTTCTGGTCCCTGAAGGGCTCAGTCAGTAGAGAGGAGCTGGGTTTTCCCACCGTGGTTCTGGTCCCTGAAGGGCTCAGTCAGTAGAGAGGAGCTGGGTTTTCCTACGGTGGTTCTGGTCCCTGAAGGGCTCAGTTAGTAGATGGGAGCTGGGTTTTCCTACCGTGGTTCTGGTCCCTGAAGGGCTCACCAGTGAAAAGTAACGTGAAAAGACTTGCCTGAGCTTTCTCCTGGTTTTCCCTGTTAAAAGGGTTTTCCATGGAGTTTTTCTCAGTGGATGTGAGGGTCTAAGGACAGAGGATGTTGTTATTATGGGATGTAAAGCCCTTTGAGACAAACTGGTGGTAACAACAGGCTATACAGATAAAACTGCCTTGTCTTTCCCTCAGTAGGAAACTAAACTGTAGAAATGAATTTAGGTTAAAAACAGTGAAGACGTCTCAGACTTTGACCTGAGGTGTGTTCACTGACATCGGGACAAAGGTCAAAGGTCAAAGGTCAGTTATCAGGCAGCAGCACTTTCACTTTGAGCTGATACATCTGATATCAGGTGTCAGTGTCTCTGTCTCTACCTGTCCATTTCAATTTAAAAAGCTTTATTGACAAGACGGTGCTCATATTGCCAAAGCCAGGGTTCCTACGCAAGTATGGAAAGTTTGGAATTAGATTTTATACATTTCCAGGTCTGGAGATGTATGGAAAATGGAAACTATTGTATGGAAATATATTTATCTTAATATTTATCTGGGTTTGGTCTGATCTGAAGTTATTTGGGTTCATTATTTTGTACCTAGCTACAATCTCCTGGAAAGTATTTGGTTACGTAACAGCATACACATTCAGAATAATGAAAACAAATGATTAATTGCATGATTTTTTTTAATATTATCCACATCTATTTACTCAAATATCACAAATAATTTTAATTTTTTTACCGGGAAGTCTGGAAACTAGGGTCTGGAAAAAGTATGGAATCTGGAAATTTCAAATGTGTAGGAACGCTGCAAAGCATATAACAATAAAATATAAACAAACTTAACAACGGTGACATGTATCGGTCACCGAGCCACTAGAGACCAGACCAGACCGGACTGGACTAGAGACCAGACCAGAGAGACACGGTGGCACCAGACAGAACAACATCCAGAAGCAGCAGATCATTTACATCCCATCATATTAACAGAGTTGTGTAGCGGTGGTTTGCTCCTATGTGGTGTCTCCATGGTAACATACTGAGCTGCTATAGTCTGCAGCACTTTGCTTTCTCACCTAAAACATATTTTAATTTGTCTCAGATTCTTCCCAGTGGTTTTTAAATGTGGGGAAGCAGCTGCTTCTGTCTGGTTGGTTCATGTTTGTCCCAGTGGAGTAGAGAGTGATGCTCAGTCTCTGTTGTCCCTGTGAGCACAGCAGCACAGTCGCTGCACTGCATGTCCATATGACGGTTGTCAATGGATACCACTTTTCTTCGTCCAAAAAGACACACCAAAAACATCCAGATACCTCCATGCTGCTCGTCTGTAATGTCCCTCTGGTATTGAAGCCCCGACATGAGAAATTGTTCTGAAAAAAATTAAATAAGTCTATATTTAAGTTTGTTTTGTAGCGGAAGCTTCCAGTGTCTCAGTTCACTGCTCTGCCTGTGTCACTGGAACAATTTCTCATGTCGGGGCTTCAATACAAGACGGACATTACATACGAGCAGCATGGAGGTATTTGGATGTTTTTTGGTGTGTCTTTTTGTTATGAAGACAGTTGGTATCCATTAGCAACCGTCATATGGACATGCACTGCTACGCCGAGACCCCCTGTAACTCAGAGAAGACACGGAGGACTCTGAAACTTCAATTTTGGGTGAACTATCCCTTTAAAGGGATAGTATCATTTTTTTAAAGTGGGGTTGTATGATCTCCAAATAGCCCCTAAGTACTTTAATTGACACTTTGTCAAGGCCCCGCCCCCCACGGTTACTGTTGCTAGGTTGGACAAACAATGGTCACGGAAGGGTTAACTCCCATTGGAAACCATTGAAAATTAGGAAGATTTAAATTGCTAGTAAGGGAAATTTGAATTAACTTACACATCAGAAAAATGGTGTCCGTGATAGAAGACAGACGTGGCTCAATAGCGATTGAACGGGCATTACCCGACTTTTCCGAAAAATGGGGAAAAATCATTGTTTTGGTCACTCACTAGCTAGTAGCTAACGACGCTAGCTAACGTTAGCTACAAGCTAATCTCTACCGATCTCCCGTTTCTCCTCGTAAAACTTCACAAAGTTAAAAAGGCATTAGTAGCGGTAATGTTACGTTTGCTAGATAACTTTGAAGGTATTAGATCTTCTCTGTCTATGAACACGACCAGAGAGTGGACTGGAGGATGAATGAGCTTAGCACTTAGCACAGTACAGCCAGGGAAAAACAGGCTCACTTCTCATGAGGACTGCACACAACAACAACAACAAACAAAACTTTGCAGTTAACCCCTGACCTATGCCTACAGCTCCCCCTAGTGGACCACCCCCAAACCCTATTATTAAGCTCAACTAAATACATAACAGAAGGTTAAAGTAATATGTAGCCTACATAGGGTTTATTGATGTCTTGTGTTTAGGGAATGGGATAAAAATGACTCCAATACGTTCCAGATATTGTGAGTTGCTATTGCAGGAACCCCAGGCATATTTTAACTATATTGAAAAATTATCAAGTAGTTTTTGCCCAAAACTTGCTGTCTACCTATCTCGTGTCATAGGGTTTCATTCCAGGGTTGTCCAACCTTAGAATGTTGCGCAACACGTGACATGGGGAGAAGCGCTCTGATTGGTGGATCAGCAGACCAATCAGAAGGCCAACAAAGGGTCAATTGCAGTAGAAGACTCTCTGCACTCCTCCCGTTAGCAACGCCAGCCCATAATAGCCCTGCCCAGAGATTTACAACATACAGTGTTGTGAACAGACCCAAAGAAACGGCCTATTTTCACGGCCTAAAAGAGGTTTTACCTGAAAAAATAAATACACAGTTCCATTGTTCACTATAATATAATTTTTTCCAGGAAAAACACAGTTTTTATTTGGACCTAACCAACTCACGTATCCCTCCGCCCAGGGTTAGCGCCCGCCGATCAGCAGTTGGTTAGGTCCAAATAAAAACTGTGTTTTTCCTGCACTTTGAAGGGCTGGAAAAAATTATATTATAGTGTAGGTCTGTATATCTTTCCAGTAGTGGTGTATTTGTCTTTCTGTCTGCTCATGGTCTGGTTGGACCGGATGGTTTGGTGGTTTGGGGTCTGAGAGCTCAGGGAGCTGAGAGGGACTGAGGGGACTTTCCTCCAGGTTTATCTCCTGGGACTTTAGAGCTTTGTAGTGGAGCTCTGGGGGTCTGGGGGTCTGGGGGTTTCTGGTCTCTGGTCTCTAGGTGCTTGTAGGTTCAGTTGTAATTTGTAGGAGAAACTGACCCAGATGTGTCTCTGCAGGTGGAATATAGTACAGGTCAAAAGTTTGGACACACTCGATGTGCATTTCCTTTATTTTCATGACTATTTACATTGTAGATTCTCAGTGAAACTCCACTAATGAACCTGACAAGGCAACACCACCTGGGAAGTGAAAACCATGTTCAGGTCAGGTTGAAGGTTCACCTCTTGAAGCTCATCAAGAGAAGCCCAGAGTGTGCAAAGCAGTAATCAGAGCAAAGGGGGGGGGGGGCTACTCTGAAGAAACTAGAACTGGTGGGGGCAGAGATAGAGGAGGAGGAGGAAGAAGGAGAGGAAGAAGAAAAGAAGAAAGAGAAGACAAAGAAGAAAAGAAAAAGTGTTTTCAGTTATTTCACATGCACTTTTTTGTTAATTCCACATGTGTTCATTCATAGTTTTGGTGCCTTCAGTGAGAATAAAGGAAACACATTGAATGAGAAGGTGAGTCCAGACTTTTGGCCTGTACTGTATGTTTCTACAAAACTCTACATGGAATTTCATGACTGGGTGATGGTCCTGTCTCAGTCTCTACCTGTCAGTCTCTACCTGTCTGTCTCTACCTGTCTGTCTCTACCTGTCTGTCTCTACCTGTCTGTCTCTACCTGTCTCAGGTGTCTGTGTCTCAGATGGACGTTGAGTCTAATAATAGTTAATAATTACAGTTATTCAGTCAGTAATTATCTCCTATCAGGTCCCAGGAGCTGATGCAGCAGTCTGAATAACCCTTTAATCTTTGTCCTTTTAATTCACTTCACTTAGCTTTATTGCCATGAACAGAGATGTGTTGTGTTTTTGCCAAAGCATTTTACACAATAATTACACACATGCACCACAACACTGCAGTTCATCTTCAGAACAGCACAAAATACACAACAAACTTTTATCTTTTATCTTTTATCTTTTATCTTTTATCTTTTATCTTTTATCTTTTATCTTTTATCTTTTATCCTCGGCTCAGACTCTGGACACGCGGGACCTGAAGGTCGTCTCGGTCTCGGCCAATGGGCAGCCGGCGCTGTTCAGCCTGGGCCCTAAACACGGCTTCAAGGGAACGCCGCTGGACGTCACGCTGCCCTTCGACCTCTCAAGGTGACCTCATCTGTCTTCACCATGTCCTCATCTGTCCCTCATGTCCCTCATGTCCCTCATCTGTCCTTACATATCCTCACCGTCACCGTCTTCCTCTTCTGTGGTTAGAACAAAGATATTCAATAAACTGAAAGACCCTCCATGTAGTCGACCTACCAGCCCATTGGGCCCCATTGTGAACCCCAAAGTTTTATGTTAGAAATAGATAGTATGGGTCCCCAGTATTCAGAAACTGCCGGATGCTAACTTATATATATTGGACAATTAGCATAACTGACATAATTAGCATAAATTAGCATAATTGCCTATATGGGCAATATTTCAACAAAATGGACTTGGCTGATCTGGGCAATGTTGGAGTGGTTTTAGGGGTTATTGATGATGCTGAATCCATTTCTGACATTTTCAAAATTCAAAATGGCTGTCTAAACCGGAAGTGACCAGATTTTAACCACCAGTGGGACGATTTTGATGGATTTCAAAATCTGGTCATGCGTTTTACAGATTTTAATTGAAAAAAAAAAATCCATCCATGCATTTACCGTGACAACCGAAACCATGGAAACGTAAACATGAAATTCCAGCGGAAGAACAAAACCAGCAGAACAGGCTTTAACGTTGTTGAGGTTGGGAAAAAGGTGGATAAATAAACCGTGTTTGGTTCTAACATGTCATAACTGTTGTTGTTGTTGTTGTTGTTGTTGTTGTTGATGTTGTTGTTGCTGTGGACCAATCAGAGGGCAGCATGTGATTGTGGAGGTGACCTATGAGACGTCGCCGTCGGCAACGGCTCTGCAGTGGCTGTCCCCGGAGCAGACGGCCGGGAAGCAGCAGCCATACCTGTTCAGCCAGTGTCAGGTCAGACACACTTCCTCTTCCTCTTCCTCTTCTTCCTCTTTTCTTCTGTTACCGCTGACGACCACCGCTACTTCCTGTTTCCTGTTAGACTTTAGACTTTATTTATTTGCACATACGGAAGATACGTAAAAAAAGAGATGTGCAGGTCTGAAACCTGAACTAACACGACCTGACCTGGATCTAACAAATAACTGAAGCACAGTCAGGAAATAATAATCACACACCTTGTGCAAAGTAGAGAAATAACACAATAAAAAAAAGAAAGGAAAAACATAAAGATAAGGGAAGATGTTAAAGCAGAAGTAAGCGGTCCGGTGGTTTTGGCTAATGCTGCGTTCCAGGCAGGCTTTTGAAACCGTAAATTACAGCTTCAAGTCACGACTTACGACTTTGTAGCGTTCCAGGCAACCCACTCGTGTTTCTCCGACCTGTTTTACCTGTGAAAGTCACTATAACGGCCACTCGTAACTTCTGACCCGTGAACTCGTACCAGATCGAACTGGTACCACTTCACAGGTCGGAAAAACACCAGTTACGAGTTGCCCTGAACGCACCATAACGTCTTGTCAGCAGATGGAGTTAGCAGCCCCCGCCCTCGTCATGGATCTATTGGTCCTCGTCCCTACGTCACCACATTCAGGCGCATCCCTTGGCTGCACACACAGAGAGGACTGCCCCTTTATGCCGTTCTCTCTCCTCATTGGATAAAGGTTGTAGGATACAAGGAAAGTTTTCTCCTGGGCTCAGAGCAGAGCAGAGTGACTGACAGACCCGTGTTTCAGACCAAACACTCTATAGAAGTGATTGCTGTTGGAAGATACAACTATTTAAGACTTAGATTAACACAAACATTCACCTGACTTCTGCTTTAATTGTAAAAATAATAGTAGTAGTAATGATGACAACACTAAATAAATAAAGGAGAAGAGCGAAAGCGAGACAGAAGAAGAGAACTGGTACAGATGAATTAAGTTCAAGTAAACACTAAAAAGAGAAAGCAGTAGATTTGACGCTCTGATTAACTGACTTACCTGAACTCATCGCACACACAAACTCGGTTCAAGTTTCCAACAACGACAACAACACTTCCTGTTGTAGTTCTACCTGGTCTGAGGTTTGTGGTTAACGAGGTTTAACGAGGTCATTGAACGCACCACGCTGCTGTGCCCTGTGTTGTGTCTGACAGGCTCATCACTGCAGGAGCATGGTTCCCTGTCAGGACAGTCCATCAGCCAAGCTCACCTACTACGCTCAGGTCAGTGTGTGTGTATGTGTGTGTGTGTGTGTGTGTGTGTGTCTGTGTGTGTGTGTGTGTGTGTGTGTGTACTTGTCTCTGAGCTGTGTGTGTGTGTGTGTGTCCTCCAGGTGTCTGTCCCTAAGGACCTGGTAGCGGTGATGAGCGCCGTGCGTGACGGACAGGAAGTCGACCCTCAGGACGCCGCTCGTGTTGTGTTCAGGTTCAGGCAGCCGGTGAGTGTTGTGGTTTACGAGCCGACAGTGAAGGCAGCGCCGCTCCTTTTTTAAATTTAATTTAAACAAATGCATTTACAAACTAGTCAGGCAAATATTATATCTGTCCAAAATGTAACAAGAGCAGACCAACATTAAAGGGATAGTTCAACATTTTGGCAAATTGGCCCATTGCCATAACCCCTATAGTCATAGCAGTAGGTTCGTTACCTTTAATTGTAGGTGTAAGCTATTTTCAGTACGGCGGAGCGCAGCAGCTGGCTGCTCAGAGCTACGCTATGGAGGCTAAGGGAATTTCTTGGTTTCCCTCATTAAACTCATCAAATTCAACATCCCAAAACTCCACAGCGCTTTTGTAGACAAGTTGTGAGCTGCACAACCACCACGCTATGAGATAATGACGGAACGATACGAAACGGAGCCGTTTTCGAGGTAAATACAGGGTAAATACGGAGACTGCTTGCTGAAAAACTGTCCCTGAACGCAACGCGCATCAGCGGTTTTGTATGAATTTACCTCGAAAACGGCTCCGTTTCGTATCGTTCCGTCATTATCTCATAGCGTGGTGGTTGTGCAGCTCACAACTTGTCTACAAAAGCGCTGTGGAGTTTTGGGATGTTGAATTTGATGAGTTTAATGAGGGAAACCAAGAAATTCCGTTAGCCTCCATAGCGTAGCTCTGAGCAGCCAGCTGCTGCGCTCCGCTGTACTGAAAATAGCTTACACCTACAATTAAAGGTAACAAACCTACTGCTATGACTATAGCGATTATGGCAATGGGCCAATTTGCCAAAATGTTGAACTATCCCTTTAAATAAACACAAATTAAGATAAGTGAGTAAAAAACAAAACAAACTCATATCAAATAGAAGGGAAGAGAAAAAAAATAAAAACATACATTAAATCATCCAGGATTAAACAATTGTTACGCTACATTAGTCAGATCATTGTTGAACATTGAGTAGAGGTCTTTGGCATGTTTGGACTTAATGTGGAGATGGAATTCATTTAAAAAGTCTGTGGAGATGGGTGGAGTTTTTAGATATTTGGCTTTGTGAATAAAGAATTTGGCTAAAGGACTAGTAAGACATTTATCGTTAACTCCAATTGTTTGTCTTTTAATATAACACCAGAGGTAATACTATTGTAGTTTAAGTCTGGCATTGTTGGTTCTTTTCTTTTCAACCAGTCTGTAAATCATTTCCAGAGCAGCTGGGTTTAGAGCATGTAATATATAATAGAGGTGCTCTGTTGTTTCAGTATCATCTTCACAGAAAACACACAAATTACTTTCAAATCCAAATCTTAGTCTTAAAACGTCAGTGAAACGAAATTTCGTTCTATGCACACTGTGTATTTTGAATGACAATAAAGTAGCTATTCTAAAATCCACTAGATGGATAGAAATGATCCCATTGGTTATAGTTATACAGATATTTACACCTCTGACCTCTGACCTCAGGTTGCCATGCCGACCTACCTCATCGCCATCGTGGTCGGCGCCCTGGAGAGCAGGTAAGGCTACGTTCACCGCTACTATCGCCGTGTCGCCACGTCACCACGGTAACGGACCTTAATGTGCTCTGATTGGTCGACAGGGAGATCGGCCCGCGGTCCAGAGTCTGGTCGGAGAAAGAGTTCGTGGACAAGGCGGCGTTCGAGTTCTCTGAGGTGACACGATTTGATTAGATTTTTTGATTTGACCAGGTTGGTCCGTTGAGAGACAATGAGCTGTTCTACACAACACAGATCAAATATAGGACTGAGGCTCTGGATTTACAGCATTTAAAACTTTACAAATGACACAAACTTCCATGAAGATCTGATAACTGTCGAGGTCAAAAGTATGAAACTTTTTAAAACATTACAATAATGAAACTGAAGAGGTTTCCTTCCTCCTTGAAGAGAGACTTGATGGTTTTAATTAGGACTGTCCCGATTATCACAAACGCTGCATGTCTCCAAAATCAAGCAGGTTTCCAGGATGCCAAGTAGCCTACTCATTTATTAACATCAATTAACAACTGCTGCTGAGAACCGGTGTCAAAAAGGAAAAAGAAAAAAAAAAACGATCACAGACTTCATGATCGATTACCATGGCAACGAACGAAGCTTCGAAGCTTCGAATTTTTTGGATCAGCCCTAGTTTTAATCAACTTCCTGTTGTGTGTCTGAGTTGTGAAGCGATAACTGATGTGTTAATACATCTGAGCCTCTGGGAGGAGAGAACTGGTCTGATAGAAACCTGACAAGTTGAATTTAATGATATTTGTGTTTTTATTAAAGGGATAGTTCACCCTAGAATGATATTTCGCTCATTATCCCCTCCCCCTCATGTGGACTAAGGGCTGGAAGAAGTTTCAGAGTCCTCCGTCCCTTCTCTGAGTTACAGGGGGTCTTGGTGTAGCAGTGCATGTCCATATAACGGTTGCAAAGGGACACCAGAGCTCTTCGTAAAAAAACACACACAAAAAAACATCCAGATACCTCCATGATGCTCGTATGTAATGTCCGTCTTGTGCTGAAGCCCCAAATTGCGTAATTGTCCCGAAAAAAATTAAATAAGTCTATATTTTAAGCTTGTTTGTAGCGGAAGCTTCTCAAAGCTCCTCTTCCTGGTCCGTCCAAATCTCGCGTGATTTGCGCCGGCGTCAGTGCGGTTACTGCGAATCACGCGAGATTTGGACGGACCAGGAAGAGGAGCTTTGAGAAGCTTCCGCTACAAACAAGCTTAAAATATAGACTTATTTAATTTTTTTCGGGACAATTACGCAATTTGGGGCTTCAGCACAAGACGGACATTACATACGAGCATCATGGAGGTATTTGGATGTTTTTTTGTGTGTGTTTTTTTACGAAGAGCTCTGGTGTCCCTTTGCAACCGTTATATGGACATGCACTGCTACACCAAGACCCCCTGTAACTCAGAGAAGGGACGGTGGACTCTGAAACTTCTTCCAGCCCTTAGTCAACATGAGGGGGAGGGGATAATGAGCGAAATATCATTCTAGGGTGAACTATCCCTTTAAATGATAAATCAGTGAGGTGAATGAATGAATGAATGAATGAATGAATGAATGAATAATAATAATACTAGTGTGTTTCCTGTGTCAGACGGAGGCCATGCTGGCAGCAGCCGAGGACCTGGCTGGACCGTACGTCTGGGGTCAGTACGACATCCTGGTTCTTCCTCCATCCTTCCCCTACGGAGGCATGGAGAACCCCTGTCTGACCTTCGCCACGCCAACACTGCTGGTAACACACACACACACACTAAAACACACACACACACACACACACACACACACACACACACACACACACACACACACACAGAGACACACACACACACACACACACAGACACACACACACACACACCTGTGACCTCTGACCTCTGACCTCTGTTTCCTGTCTCTCTTCAGGCTGGAGATCGATCTCTGTCCAACGTGAGTAAAACCTGCTGCCGCTCCAGTCTGTGTGTGTGTGTGTGTGTGTGTGTGTGTGTGTGTGTGTGTGTGTGTGTTAGGGGTGAACAGCCAGTGCACTATTTGTATTTGGATTCAGGCTTTTAAAAAAACTTCAGATTTGGATTCGTATTCGGGAAGAAATCGGAAGTGGGTGCACTGACTTCAGCCGAGCTAGTGCTACGCCGAGCTAGCCGGCTAACTTCCGCTTTAGCTCTGGGCTAACTAGAACGGGAATAAAATACTGAATGGATCAAACTCTGGTAGTGAAACGTTTTGTAGCCGTTTTATAGCTTCTTTTCCCATTATCGTCTATGAGAAAAATGCTAAGTTGTTGAACGGTGACCCTGGAAGTTATCGGTGAGCACTTCCTGTCTACTGTGATGCAATGCATGCTGGGAGTTGCTGTTTATTAGCAACCCTAACGTGAACTAGACACAGATGAAACAGGGTGTGTGTGTGTGTGTGTGTGTGTTCTTGATGACATCATCACGTGTTTCCTAGGTGATCGCCCATGAGATCTCCCACAGCTGGACCGGAAACCTGGTGACCAACAAGACCTGGGAGCACTTCTGGTACACAACTACACACCTACACACCTACAGACACACAGACAGACACACACACAGTTGTGGTTTCCTGTGGTTTCCGTGGTGCTGATGCTGCTGGTTGTCATGGCGACAGGTTGAACGAGGGCCACACGGTCTACCTGGAGAGGATGATCGGCCGCTCCATGGAGGGAGAAGCTTTCCGCCAGTTCAAGGCCGCCGGCGGCTGGAAGGAGCTGCAGGACTCGGTCAGTCCACTTAGCTAAGCTAGTTAGCAGGCTAACACTACCCATACACTTCCAGTGTTTGAGCTAAGCTAATTAGTGACTTTAGGTGGAGGCAGGCTAACACTACCCATACACTTCCAGTGTTTGAGCTAAGCTAATTAGCGACTTTAGGTAGGAGGCAGGCTAACACTACCCATACACTTCCAGTGTTTGAGCTAAGCTAATTAGCGACTTTAGGTAGGAGGCAGGCTAACGCTACCCATACACTTCCAGTGTTTGAGCTAAGCTAATTAGTGACTTTAGGTGGAGGCAGGCTAACACTACCCATACACTTCCAGTGTTTGAGCTAAGCTAATTAGTGACTTTAGGTGGAGGCAGGCTAACACTACCCATACACTTCCAGCGTTTGAGCTAAGCTAATTAGCGACTTTAGGTAGGAGGCAGGCTAACACTACCCATACACTTCCAGTGTTTGAGCTAAGCTAATTAGCGACTTTAGGTAGGAGGCAGGCTAACGCTACCCATACACTTCCAGTGTTTGAGCTAAGCTAATTAGTGACTTTAGGTGGAGGCAGGCTAACACTACCCATACACTTCCAGTGTTTGAGCTAAGCTAATTAGTGACTTTAGGTGGAGGCAGGCTAACACTACCTATACACTTCCAGTGTTTGAGCTAAGCTAATTATAGACTTTAGGTAGGAGGCAGGCTAACACTACCCATACACTTCCAGTGTTTGAGCTAAGCTAATTAGAGACTTTAGGTAGGAGGCAGGCTAACACTACCCATACACTTCCAGTGTTTGAGCTAAGCTAATTAGTGACTTTAGGTGGAGGCAGGCTAACACTACCCATACACTTCCAGTGTTTGAGCTAAGCTAATTAGAGACTTTAGGTGGAGGCAGGCTAACACTACCCATACACTTCCAGTGTTTGAGCTAAGCTAATTAGTGACTTTAGGTAGAGGCAGGCTAACACTACCCATACACTTCCAGTGTTTGAGCTAAGCTAATTAGAGACTTTAAGTGGAGGCAGGCTAACACTACCCATACACTTCCAGTGTTTGAGCTAAGCTAATTAGCGACTTTAGGTAGGAGGCAGGCTAACGCTACCCATACACTTCCAGTGTTTGAGCTAAGCTAATTAGTGACTTTAGGTGGAGGCAGGCTAACACTACCCATACACTTCCAGTGTTTGAGCTAAGCTAATTAGTGACTTTAGGTGGAGGCAGGCTAACACTACCTATACACTTCCAGTGTTTGAGCTAAGCTAATTATAGACTTTAGGTAGGAGGCAGGCTAACACTACCCATACACTTCCAGTGTTTGAGCTAAGCTAATTAGAGACTTTAGGTAGGAGGCAGGCTAACACTACCCATACACTTCCAGTGTTTGAGCTAAGCTAATTAGTGACTTTAGGTGGAGGCAGGCTAACACTACCCATACACTTCCAGTGTTTGAGCTAAGCTAATTAGAGACTTTAGGTGGAGGCAGGCTAACACTACCCATACACTTCCAGTGTTTGAGCTAAGCTAATTAGCGACTTTAGGTGGAGGCAGGCTAACACTACCCATACACTTCCAGTGTTTGAGCTAAGCTAATTAGTGACTTTAGGTGGAGGCAGGCTAACACTACCCATACACTTCCAGTGTTTGAGCTAAGCTAATTAGCGACTTTAGGTAGAGGCAGGCTAACACTACCCATACACTTCCAGCGTTTGAGCTAAGCTAATTAGCGACTTTAGGTGGAGGCAGGCTAACACTACCCATACACTTCTAGCGTTTGAGCTAAGCTAATTAGTGACTTTAGGTGGAGGCAGGCTAACACTACCCATACACTTCCAGTGTTTGAGCTAAGCTAATTAGCGACTTTAGGTAGAGGCAGGCTAACACTACCTATACACTTCCAGTGTTTGAGCTAAGCTAATTAGCGACTTTAGGTGGAGGCAGGCTAACACTACCCATACACTTCCAGTGTTTGAGCTAAGCTAATTAGCTACTTTAGGCAGGAGGCAGGCTAATGCTACCTATACACTTCCAGCGTTTGAGCTAAGCTAATTAGCGACTTTAGGTGGAGGCAGGCTAACACTACCCATACACTTCCAGTGTTTGAGCTAAGCTAATTAGCGACTTTAGGTGGAGGCAGGCTAACACTACCTATACACTTCCAGTGTTTGAGCTAAGCTAATTAGCGACTTTAGGTAGAGGCAGGCTAACACTACCCATACACTTCCAGCGTTTGAGCTAAGCTAATTAGCGACTTTAGGTGGAGGCAGGCTAACACTACCCATACACTTCCAGTGTTTGAGCTAAGCTAATTAGCGACTTTAGGTAGAGGCAGGCTAACACTACCCATACACTTCCAGCGTTTGAGCTAAGCTAATTAGCGACTTTAGGTGGAGGCAGGCTAACACTACCCATACACTTCTAGCGTTTGAGCTAAGCTAATTAGTGACTTTAGGTGGAGGCAGGCTAACACTACCCATACACTTCCAGTGTTTGAGCTAAGCTAATTAGCAACTTTAGGTAGAGGCAGGCTAACACTACCTATACACTTCCAGTGTTTGAGCTAAGCTAATTAGCGACTTTAGGTGGAGGCAGGCTAACACTACCCATACACTTCCAGTGTTTGAGCTAAGCTAATTAGCTACTTTAGGCAGGAGGCAGGCTAATGCTACCTATACACTTCCAGCGTTTGAGCTAAGCTAATTAGCGACTTTAGGTGGAGGCAGGCTAACACTACCCATACACTTCCAGTGTTTGAGCTAAGCTAATTAGCGACTTTAGGTGGAGGCAGGCTAACACTACCTATACACTTCCAGTGTTTGAGCTAAGCTAATTAGTGACTTTAGGTGGAGGCAGGCTAACACTACCTATACACTTCCAGTGTTTGAGCTAAGCTAATTAGCTACTTTAGGTGGAGGCAGGCTAACACTACCCATACACTTCCAGTGTTTGAGCTAAGCTAATTAGAGACTTTAGGTGGAGGCAGGCTAACACTACCCATACACTTCCAGTGTTTGAGCTAAGCTAATTACGGGCGATACGGCTCTATCTCCATGGTTACTGCACTGTCTCACCTGTCTGTCTCACCTGTCTGTCTCACCTGTCCGTGTCCTCAGGTGAACACCTTCGGGGCCAACAACCCTCTGACCAACCTGGTCCCCAGTCTGCAGGACGTGGACCCCGACGACGCCTTCTCCTCTGTCCCCTACGAGAAGGGATTCGCTCTGCTGTACCACCTGGAGGAGCTGATGGGAGGCCCAGGTGATGTCTGATAACACCTGTTACCACCGGTTACCACCAGTTACCACCGGTTACCACCTGTTCCAGGGTTTCCACGGGTCATTAAAAAGCATTAAAAGTCATTAAATATATTTTGCTAAAATTAAGGCCTTAAATGGCATTAAAAGGCATTACATTTGATTCTCAAAGGCATTAAAAAATTGATTGATTTTGATATCATTACATCCCTATGGAGCAAGGAGCAGAAAAATAGGGGGAAAACGTAGGTGAAGAAATAGAGAATTTTCTTAATTAATATTTTTAGGTGGTGGCAGGCTACTGTTTACTTTTTTCTTTTTTTTTTATCGCTATCGGCAAAAATCGGAATCGGCAAGTCAGGCTTTTTAAAAATTGGTGATGGGTGATTGGCCAGAAAATTGCCCCCCCTATTGGTGTGATAAACATGCAGAACCAAGTAATTGGGTGTGTGTATGTGTATATAGGTAAGTGTATGTACACACACGTATAGTATTGGGGCATTAAAAATGTTTGAAATGGCATTAAAAAGCATTACATTAGATTTGCTGGTATCTGCAGAAACCCTGTGTTCTCACCTGTTTAAAGTGTTGTCTCACCTGTTGTCTCACCTGTCCTCTCACCTGTCCGTGTCCCTCAGAGGTCTTCATGGGCTTCGTGAAGTCCTACATCCAGATGTTCGCCTACAGCAGCGTGACCTCTGAGCAGTGGAAGCGCTACCTGTTCACCTACTTCAAGGACAAGGTGAGACTCGCTCACTCTGGGGGGGCGGGGCTACAGCTGGTCTCAGCTGGTCTCAGGTGGACTAACGTGTTTTATTGTCCTCAGGTGGACGTCCTGGACAAGGTGGACTGGAACGCCTGGATGTTCACACCGGGGATGCCGCCGGTCAAACCACAGTGAGTTTCTGTCTCAGATGCCCAGTTCCAGTTCTAGTTTCCATCCCTCCCCCTCCCCCTCCCCCTAGCCCTTGCCCCTTGAAACGGAGCTACGATTCATAGAGGTTGAAGGTCAACCCCTACGAATGGGGACACCCCTCCAACAGTCACATACGTCATCAGTCGTCTCTGCTGCTTTCACATAAACAGACGTGAGCTTTTAGCTTTTGCCACAAATCCTGGATTCAAAACCACGTCAACTTAATGTCAATGTGGTGGTTTGTGTCCGTAGGCTCCAGAGCCCCGAGGCAGCGCTGCTCTTCTGTCCAATACACACAGGAAGCTTCACTTTACATTCACACTAACTAATGCTACTGATACAGCTGTTAGATTTCATCACTGAGACCAACATTTATCTCCTAAAAATACTTTAACCAGCCGGTGGTAAACCTCTAAAAACCTGCGGGTAAGTTAATTAGCGATGGTTTTCTCCCCCGGGATGAGGACGGAGGTTGGCCGGCCGAGCAGCTCTGCAGACCGGCTGCTGCCTCTGTGATGTCCCGGTCGCTGCAGAGCTTCACTTCTCTGAAAAACATCGGAGCAAACTTCTAACCAGCCGTCGTTTGGATCAACTGGCCGTAGATTTGGGATCTAAACAGTTACTTTCTCTCATGAAAACATATTAAAACTTAATAAAGTTACATAATAACAGAACTACTATCGTCTCTTCCAGGTACGACACCACGCTGGCCGACGCCTGCATCGCTCTGAGCCAGAGGTGGATCAAGGTGAGACCTGGACCTGGACCAGGACCAGGACCTAGATCTGGACCCACTGTCCTCTCCTTGTCTTAATGTCTTAACTACTCCTCTGCCCCTCAGGCCAAAGACCAGGACCTGAGCAGCTTCAGAGACGCCGACGTGAAGACTCTGTCCTCACACCAGCTCATCGAGTTCCTCTCGCTGCTGCTGCACGAGGTAGACCAGTATAGACCACATCAGACCACTACAGACCAGTACAGACCACTACAGACCACTTCAGACCACTACAGACCACTACAGACCACTACAGACCACTACAGACCACTACAGACCACTACAGACCACTACAGACCACTACAGACCACTACAGACCACTACAGACCACTACAGACCACTACAGACCACTACAGACCACTACAGACCACTACAGACCTCTACAGACCACTACAGACCACTACAGACCACTACAGACCACTACAGACCACTACAGACCACTACAGACCAGTACAGACCGGTTTACTTAAGGTCTCTGTCTCTGTCCTCAGGAGCCTCTTCCTCTGACTCATGTGAAGAAGATGAAGGAGGTTTATGGTCTGGATACCTACATGAACGCAGAGATCCGCTTCAGGTGAGTCTTGGTCCTGGTCCTGGTCCTCCAGTCCAGTCCAGTCCAGTCTGGTCTGTGATCCGGTCCTGGTTTTAATCTGGATCAAACCCTCAGTTTGTGTTGAACAGAACATCAGGATTATTCTGATCCAGTTTGGAGGATTGTTAATATAGTATATATGTATATACATTTAAATACTGTTTTGGCCTTTTACACCAGTTTTATAACGTATTTAGATTATTTATCGTATTTAAATTAGGGAGCACTGTATTTACTAGTTTATTGTTTTAGACAGGATATATTTCCTCTTTGTATTTTATTTATTTCATTTGCACATGTCAGTCAGTCATGATCCTGGATGGAAAAACAAGGGATTTAAAAGTCCAGATGATTTTGATCCAGATGAACCCTTTGAACCCCTAAGCCCCTCCCCCTTTTGAACAGCTAAGCCCCTCCCCTCCTTTTGAACAGCTAAGCCCCTCCCCCTCCTCCTGATTGGCCGTTGTCTCCCTACAGGTGGCTGCGGCTGTGTGTTCGCTCCCGGTGGGAGGAGGCGGTTCCCTTGGCGCTGAAGATGGCGACTGAACAGGGACGGATGAAGTTCACCAGACCTCTGTTCAGGTACGAGCCACGTTTAAAGGGATACGCCAACATTTTTTTTATTTCTTCGTGTCTTGCCTCACTCCCGAGTCCTTGACCAGCAGATAGACTCCATCCTTTCCACTGTGCGTGCAGTAACCATGGAGATAGAGCCGTATCGCCCGTAATTAGCTTAGCTCAAACACTGGAAGTGTATGGGTAGTGTTAGCCTGCCTCCACCTAAAGTCGCTAATTAGCTTAGCTCAAACACTGGAAGTGTATAGGTAGTGTTAGCCTGCCTCCACCTAAAGTCGCTAATTAGCTTAGCTCAAACGCTGGAAGTGTATAGGTAGTGTTAGCCTGCCTCCACCTAAAGTCGCTAATTAGCTTAGCTCAAACGCTGGAAGTGTATAGGTAGTGTTAGCCTGCCTCCACCTAAAGTCGCTAATTAGCTTAGCTCAAACACTGGAAGTGTATGGGTAGTGTTAGCCTGCCTCCACCTAAAGTCGCTAATTAGCTTAGCTCAAACACTGGAAGTGTATAGGTAGTGTTAGCCTGCCTCCACCTAAAGTCGCTAATTAGCTTAGCTCAAACACTGGAAGTGTATAGGTAGTGTTAGCCTGCCTCCACCTAAAGTCACTAATTAGCTTAGCTCAAACGCTGGAAGTGTATAGGTAGTGTTAGCCTGCCTCCACCTAAAGTCGCTAATTAGCTTAGCTCAAACGCTGGAAGTGTATAGGTAGTGTTAGCCTGCCTCCTACCTGAGCTGAAATCAGCAGTCAGAAGCTGATTTCATTTTAGCTCTAAACTCTGTAAATATATCACTTTATCCACATTTCAAACATGTTTAGGAGAGAAAGTAGCCGTTTAGATCAGCAGTGTGTCGTTAATTTGTCTAAATACCAGCTGTTTACTATTTTGTTCGGACGAATTCGGCGCTACTCAAGCTAGCCGTTGTGACCAACGCACTTCCGGTTACTTTCACAAAATAAAACACCCGTTGCCTTTTACATACAGAAGTGCTTTTACTTTGAAATAGGAAGCTAACCTACCCTCGATGTAGCTAGCTTGAACCAAAATAAATCGTCTTTGCTTGAACCCTCCGTTTTGACCGATCTGGTCCCGTTAGCGGCATTTGACCGCTCAAGATGCCTTACCGGAGAGTTTTGTCAGCTCTGAGACCAAGATCGGCCCGCCAGTTTCCCTTTAGAGTTGCTGAAGAGTTTCTCTGATGACTTTAGGTGGAGGCAGGCTAACACTACCCATACACTTCCAGTGTTTGAGCTAAGCTAATTAGCGACTTTAGATGGAGGCAGGCTAACACTACCCATACACTTCCAGTGTTTGAGCTAAGCTAATTAGCGACTTTAGGTACGAGGCAGGCTAACACTACCCATACACTTCCAGTGTTTGAGCTAAGCTAATTAGCGACTTTAGGTGGAGGCAGGCTAACACTACCCATACACTTCCAGTGTTTGAGCTAAGCTAATTAGCGACTTTAGGTACGAGGCAGGCTAACACTACCCATACACTTCCAGCGTTTGAGCTAAGCTAATTAGCGACTTTAGGTGGAGGCAGGCTAACACTACCCATACACTTCCAGTGTTTGAGCTAAGCTAATTAGCGACTTTAGGTGGAGGCAGGCTAACACTACCTATACACTTCCAGTGTTTGAGCTAAGCTAATTAGCGACTTTAGGTGGAGGCAGGCTAACACTACCTATACACTTCTAGTGTTTGAGCTAAGCTAATTAGCGACTTTAGGTGGAGGCAGGCTAACACTACCTATACACTTCCAGTGTTTGAGCTAAGCTAATTAGCGACTTTAGGTGGAGGCAGGCTAACACTACCTATACACTTCCAGTGTTTGAGCTAAGCTAATTAGCGACTTTAGGTGGAGGCAGGCTAACACTACCTATACACTTCTAGTGTTTGAGCTAAGCTAATTAGCGACTTTAGGTGGAGGCAGGCTAACACTACCTATACACTTCCAGTGTTTGAGCTAAGCTAATTAGTGACTTTAGGTGGAGGCAGGCTAACACTACCCATACACTTCCAGTGTTTGAGCTAAGCTAATTAGTGACTTTAGGTGGAGGCAGGCTAACACTACCTATACACTTCCAGTGTTTGAGCTAAGCTAATTACGGCGATACGGCTCTATCTCCATGGTTACTGCACGCACAGTGGAAAGGATGGTGTCTATCTGCTGGTCATGGACTCAGGAGTGAGGCAAGACACGAAAAAAAAATGTTGGCGTATCCCTTTAACACAAGAGTTGTTGTCTGTGTGTAACGTGTGTGTGTGTCTGTGTGTGTAACGTGTGTGTGTCTGTGTGTGTGTAACGTGTGTGTGTCTGTGTGTGTAACGTGTGTGTCTGTGTGTGTGTGTGTGTGTGTGTAACGTGTGTGTGTCTGTGTGTGTGTAACGTGTGTGTGTGTGTGTGTGTGTGTGTGTGTAACGTGTGTGTGTCTGTGTGTGTGTAACGTGTGTGTGTGTGTGTGTGTGTGTGTGTGTAACGTGTGTGTCTGTGTGTGTGTGTGTGTGTGTGTCTGTGTGTGTGTAACGTGTGTGTGTGTGTGTGTGTGTGTAACGTGTGCCTCTCGTCCTCAGGGAAGTCTTTAACTTTGAGAAGTTCCGTGACGAAGCGGTGAAGACGTTCCTGTCTCACCGCTCGGCGATGCATCCCGTCACCTCCGGCCTCGTCGGCAAAGACCTGAAGGTGGACGCCACCGCCAGCCAGTAGAGCCAATCACAGCCCACTGCCCAGCGCCGGCAGCAGCCAATCACAGCCCAGCGCCGGCAGCCAATCACAGCCCTCTGTTGTTCCCCCTCTCTCCTGTTTCTAGAAGTGATTTCATAAAGAAATAAAATCTGAGAGACGGTTTCTTCTGCTGTGGTTTGTTCCTGTTTGTCAACGGTGTGGTTCGTTGTGTCACCGGGTGTGTGTCTGTCTGTCTGTGTGTGTGTGTGTGTGTGTGTGTCCACCACACAACGCAACAGGAAGAACCAGTTTAAAGAGGAAGAAGAAGAAGAAGAAGCTGGAGGATTCACAGTCTTTATTAGAGTCGTATTAACAACCACGTTAATAAACACAACACACTGCAAAAACTCTAAATCTATCTATACATATAAAAGAATATTTGTCTTATTTCTAGTCAAAACAAATCTCATTCTACTTAAAATCAGACTCGTCACATTAAAAGCAGCTTGTTTTTAGACACTTTTTACTTCTTTCAAGCAGATTTTCACTTGAAATAAGTAGAAAAATCTGATAGTGGAGCAAGTTTTTCTTTCTTATTACAAACACAAAAAACTGGCAGATTTTTCTACTTATTTCAAGTGAAAATTAGTTTGAAACAAATGAAAATGATCTAAAAACAAGTTCATTTTTAGGTGATGAGTCTTATTTTAAGTGGAAAGAGATTAGTTTTGACTAGAAATGAGACATTTTGACAAGAAATAAGACAAATATTCTTGGAAAGATTTATTAGAGTTTTTACAGTGTAAACAGTTAGTGATGAATGGCAGGTTCAGATGAGTAAGGCACAGTGATCAATAACCAATAACCAATACATATCAATACAGTCCAGTCTGGTTCTGGTTCAGGTCCTGGTCTTGCTGGTTCTGGTTCAGGTCCAGCTGAGGCCCAGACCCCGGTCCAGCATGGCCCGCTCCAGGTCCTGGTCTTGCTGGTCCTGGTTCAGGTCCAGCTGAGGCCCAGACCCCGGTCCAGCATGGCCCGCTCCAGGTCCTGGTCTTGCTGGTTCTGGTCCTGGTTCAGGTCCAGCTCAGACCCAGACCCCGGTCCAGCATGGCCCGCTCCAGGTCCTGGTCTTGCTGGTCCTGGTTCTGGTTCAGGTCCAGCTGAGGCCCAGGCCCCGGTCCAGCATGGCCCGCTCCAGGTCCTGGTCTTGCTGGCGGCCCTGCAGCCGCTGCTCCTCCAGCAGAGACACCAGAGCGTCTCTCTGCTCCACCACCTCCAGCATCTCCTCCAGGATCAGACGCTCCTCCAGCAGCTGCACATCCTGCTTCAGGTGGTCTACACACACACATATACACACACACACAACACACACACACACACACACACATATACACACACACATATACACACACACACACACACAGTGAGGCGTTGTGTTTACATAGGCACAATGTCTAAATCCAGGGCCGGCCCCTGGCATAAACCCTCTATGTGGTTGTTTAGGGCCACAGCCGTTAGGTGGGGGGCCACATGATCAGAAAGGTACCGGGGTTCATCAAGTCATTTAAACATCCTGAGGTCTGCACGTGCAGCTATGAGCTTTATATGTAATGTGAAGTCAATATTCAGCTTCTTTTATCTCACATTTGAGACATTTGGTGAAAATAGAACGGCAGAATGACAACATTTGTGCTCAAAAAACAATCTTACAAAATGTCATTTTAGACTTGTTTTCTACACGTATCTATCACTGTATTCATATCCTATTTCAAGCACCAAAACAGTTCATTCTCATGACTGAAGGAGTGTTTTCACAAGGGATTGGACATTTTTCAAAAAGCAGACCTCAAATTTCCAGCATTTGTCCTAAATTATTTCTTTCTACAGTGTTCTAGGACAAACTGGCCTCAGTGTGCTTACAGCGGAGGTTCTAATATTTAGACATAAAACACTGGAGTATTGTTACATCTGCAAGTATCTTAAAAAGATCAATGTAAGAAAATATGTAAAAGTTGAGAAAATGTCCTCAAACCTCAGAGGGATAAACACGTCTGTATTCAGTTTTAACCAGTGATTTGGTGTTTGAGCTTAGAGTGCAGGGCCACAAACAAAAACCTTGTTTAGGGGGCCACCAGCATCCTAGGGCCGGCCCTGACTAAATCAGATTAAAAACTTGGGGGATTGGAGAATCCAGTGTTTCTATGGGTGCAACATCCCATAATGTGATGATGAGGTGTGTGGACATGAACCGACACCGAGCAGCGTGTTGACATGAGATAAAACAACCACACAGAAGGAGAAGTCGTACTTCCTCCTGAGCTGGAAACAAACCAACAAACAGAAGTGGTTCAGTTTTCTTCATCAGGGTTTGAGATGAACATGATGAACCAATAACTAGAACTTTGACCCATTAATACTCATTAATACTCATTAATACTGGTTAATACTGGTTAATACTATCAGTTAGGTGACTACTATCTGATGGCGGCCTATGATGGCAGCGTGCGACGTGTCCAGGGCCGTTGCTAGGAATTCTGGGCCCCCTTAAAGAATACTAAAGTGGGCCCCTCCCCCTAACTTTTCCAGTTTTTCTTTCTTAGACTACGTATGTATTATCATGTATTTATTATTATTTATCATGTATTTATTATCTATTTTGTTTTGATGCTAATGCAGCATTACACTGCAAAAACTCAAGTATCTTACCAAGAATATTTGTCTTATTTCTAGTCAAAATGTCATTTCTAGTCAAAACTAATCTCATTCTACTTAAAATCAGACTCATCACATTAAAAGCAGCTTGTTTTTAGACACTTTTTACTTCTTTCAAGCAGATTTTCACTTGGAATAAGTAGAAAAATCTGATAGTGGAGCAAGTTTTTCTTTCTTATTACAAACACAAAAAACTTACTTTCACTGGCAGATTTTTCTACTTATTTCAAGTGAAAATTAGTTTGAAACAAGTGAAAATGATCTAAAAACAAGTTAATTTTTAGGTGATGAGTCTTATTTTAAGTGGAAAGAGATTAGTTTTGACTAGAAATGAGACATTTGGACAAGAAATAAGACAAATATTCTTGGAAAGATGTAGAGTTTTTACAGTGTACTATGAGTATTAGTCAGGGTCTTATGCAGAATAAATCAGTCATACAAAGATTAGACTACTGGGGTTTTTTATGGGCCCCACTGGGCGCTGGGCCCCTAGAGTTATCATCACCTTTCTCCCCTATACAACGGCCCTGGACGTGTCCACACCTGCAGACTCCACGCTGCCTTCAGTCCCACTTTCAGCACCTTTAAAGCCTTTAAACTTACAGACTGGATACTAGACAAACTGACCTGTGAGCAGCTGTGATCATGTTTAATCTGTGGGTCTTTCTTGTGTGTGCAGTTGTGTGTCTGTGGCCGGTGCGTGTGCTATAGTCTAGCATATGTAGTTATTATGTGTGAATGTTTATGGCCGGCGGTTCGTGTGCAGTAACCAGTCAGGGTGCAGTCATGTCAGCATGCTCGGTCTGGTGGAAGTAAATCTAGCCTAGATGACACGTTTTTATTCTGAGCAGCCCTTTATTCTGAATATTAGTCTCCATGGAAACAGAGCTGGTGTGAGGTGAACAGGTAGTAAACAGGTAGTAAACAGGAAGTCGTACCGTCCACAGCCATCCGCTCCCTGAGCTCCTGCTGCAGACGACTCTGTCTGTCCTCCAGCTCCAGCTCCCGGGCGCTGAAACACACAACACACAGAGTCAGAGTCAGTCTGACCTTTGACCTTTGACCTCTGAAACACAGAGTCAGTCTGACCTTTGACCTCTGACCTCTGAAACACACAGAGTCAAAGTCTGCACTGCAAAAGCTCAAAATCTTTCCAAGAATATTTGTCTTATTTCTTGTCAAAATGTCTCATTTCTAGTCAAAACTAATCTCTTTCCACTTAAAATAAGACTCATCACCTAAAAATGAACTTGTTTTTAGATCATTTTCACTTGTTTCAAACTAATTTTCACTTGAAATAAGTAGAAAAATCTGCCAGTGAAAGCAAGTTTTTTGTGTTTGTAATAAGAAAGAAAAACTTGCTCCACTATCAGATTTTTCTACTTATTTCAAGTGAAAATCTGCTTGAAAGAAGTAAAAAGTGTCTAAAAACAAGCTGCTTTTTATGTGATGAGTCTTATTTTAAGTAGAATGAGATTAGTTTTGACTAGAAATGAGACAAATATTCTTGCTAAGATGTAGAGTTTTTGCAGTGTGACCTCTGCTGCGGGGGGGAGGGGGGGGGGGGCAGATACTCACAATATCATGAGCTCAGACTCGTACCGGACCAGAGAGTTCTTCTGCTGGACCAGCTGGAACCAGCGCTGCATCAGAGCCGGGTTGTCCAGTCGGCCCAGTCCTACAGAGACCGGACAGGATGTTAGGTAGAGTCATAGAAGACACTCACTCAGTCCAATAATATATAGTTACATACTAATATAGTTACATTACAGTAAACTAGAGTAAACTGAGAGCAGTGTGTTTCTGCAGACCCGGAGGCTGCAGTTCTAGGCCCCATGTGGTCAGTGACAGACCTGGACTCAGATGAACCAGACAGACCTGGACTCAGATGAACTGAAAAGAACTGTATTGTACAGAGCTGTTGTAAACTGGAGTGGACTTCCCTACTGCCTCAGTCTTAACTGTAAGAAATCAGGATTCAGAAGGGAATTGAAAATAGCTGTGTTGAGTAAAGACATGAGGTTAAATTCAGTTGACTGATGTGTGTAAAGCTGCAGAGTGCCTTATTTTATATTCTTAGTTTCAACTTGTATAGAGACAGCTCTGAATGTGTGTGTGTGTGTGTGTGTGGGCATGTGTGTGTGTGTGTACGTACAGATTGTGTAGGTGCTTGTACTATGTATGTAGGCTATATAATTGTATTGTGTATGCATGGTGCATGTGAATGTATATATGCATACTATATGTGCCTGTAGGGAGTGGATGTGTGTGAGTGGATGTGTGTATGCACACGTTATGGATGTATACATAACATATACTCATATTTTCCTAGTCATCTAAGTAATTTTATTTTATGATCTGAATTTTTGATGGGAATAATTAATAATTTAATTGCTTGTTTCTTATTCTATTTCGTATTTTGTATTTTTTGTGATTTGTGTTTTGGGAACACTGTATAGGAACTGATATTTGTCTTTTCAGAGACCCCAGGAAGAATAGTTGTCACCATGGTAACAACTAATGGGGATAAACAATAAACAATAAACAATAAAGAATAAACCAGACTGAGCTGGTTCACATGGACCTGGTCGTTATTCAGTCGGCTGCTTTACTTCTCCTTCTGGTCTGTGTTGTAACACACACACACACACACACACTTACACACACTCTGTGGTTGTGCTAGAGCGGTGTGTAACTAGAACATTACACAATAAACGGTAACACATCTCTAACACATCGTTGTACAATCATCCTGCTCCGTGGGGAGTTCAAGGTCTCAGTGTGGCGTCCGTATCTGGGAGTAATAAAACTTTTAAACAGTAACTAGTTTGACAATAACAGGTGTTCAGGTTGGTGTAGTTTTACATTCGGCCACTAGGTGGCACCGTCACAAAACATAAGAAACCTGCAGCTCCAGAACTACAGGTCTGGATCTGCAGCCTCCGGGTCTGAATCTGCAGCCTCCGCTCCGCTGTGCTGCAGACCACAGAGCAGACCAGCTACTGGTAAAACTACAGTAAACTGTGGTGAACTACAGTAAACTGTGATAAACTACAGTAAACTGTGGTAAAATATAAACTGTGGTAAAATACAGTAAACTGTGATAAACTACAGTAAACTGTGGTAAAATATAAACTGTGGTGAACTACAGTAAACTGTGGTAAAATACAGTAAACTGTGGTAAAATACAGTAAACTGTGGTAAAATATAAACTGTGGTAAAATACAATAAACTGTGGTAAAATATAAACTGTGGTAAAATACAATAAACTGTGGTAAAATACAGTAAACTGTGGTAAACTACAGTAAACTGTGGTAAAATACAGTAAACTGTGGTAAAATACAGTAAACTGTGGTAAAATACAATAAACTGTGGTAAAATACAGTAAACTGTGGTAAACTACAGTAAACTGTGGTAAAATACAGTAAACTGTGGTAAAATATAAACTGTGATAAACTACAGTAAACTGTGGTGAACTACAGTAAACTGTGATAAACTACAGTAAACTGTGGTAAAATATAAACTGTGGTAAAATACAGTAAACTGTGGTGAACTACAGTAAACTGTGGTAAAATACAGTAAACTGTGGTAAAATATAAACTGTGGTAAAATACAATAAACTGTGGTAAAATACAGTAAACTGTGGTAAACTACAGTAAACTGTGGTAAAATACAGTAAACTGTGGTAAAATACAATAAACTGTGGTAAAATACAGTAAACTGTGGTAAAATACAGTAAACTGTGGTAAAATACAATAAACTGTGGTAAAATACAGTAAACTGTGGTAAAATACAGTAAACTGTGGTAAAATACAATAAACTGTGGTAAAATACAGTAAACTGTGGTAAAATATAAACTGTGATAAACTACAGTAAACTGTGGTAAAATATAAACTGTGGTAAAATACAGTAAACTGTGATGAACTGCAGTAAACTGTGGTAAACTACAGTAAACTGTGGTGAACTACAGTAAACTGTGATAAACTACAGTAAACTGTGGTAAAATATAAACTGTGGTGAACTACAGTAAACTGTGGTGAACTACAGTAAACTGTGGTAAAATACAGTAAACTGTGGTAAAACTACAGTCAACTGTGGTGAACTACAGTAAACTGTGATAAACTACAGTAAACTGTGGTAAAATATAAACTGTGGTGAACTACAGTAAACTGTGGTGAACTACAGTAAACTGTGGTAAAATACAGTAAACTGTGGTAAAATATAAACTGTGGTAAAATACAATAAACTGTGGTAAAATACAGTAAACTGTGGTAAACTACAGTAAACTGTGGTAAAATACAGTAAACTGTGGTAAAATACAATAAACTGTGGTAAAATACAGTAAACTGTGGTAAAATATAAACTGTGATAAACTACAGTAAACTGTGGTGAACTACAGTAAACTGTGATAAACTACAGTAAACTGTGGTAAAATATAAACTGTGGTGAACTACAGTAAACTGTGGTGAACTACAGTAAACTGTGGTAAAATACAGTAAACTGTGGTAAAATATAAACTGTGGTGAACTACAGTAAACTGTGGTGAACTACAGTAAACTGTGATAAACTACAGTAAACTGTGGTAAAATATAAACTGTGGTAAAATACAGTAAACTGTGGTGAACTACAGTAAACTGTGGTAAAATACAGTAAACTGTGGTAAAATATAAACTGTGGTAAAATACAATAAACTGTGGTAAAATACAGTAAACTGTGGTAAAATACAATAAACTGTGGTAAAATACAGTAAACTGTGGTAAACTACAGTAAACTGTGGTAAAATACAGTAAACTGTGGTAAAATACAATAAACTGTGGTAAAATACAGTAAACTGTGGTAAAATATAAACTGTGGTAAAATACAGTAAACTGTGATGAACTGCAGTAAACTGTGGTAAACTACAGTAAACTGTGGTGAACTACAGTAAACTGTGGTAAAATACAGTAAACTGTGGTGAACTACAGTAAACTGTGGTAAACTCCAGTAAACTGTGGTAAAATACAGTAAACTGTGGTGAACTACAGTAAACTGTGGTGAACTACAGTAAACTGTGATAAACTACAGTAAACTGTGGTAAAATACAGTAAACTGTGGTAAAATATAAACTGTGGTGAACTACAGTAAACTGTGGTAAAATATAAACTGTGGTAAAATACAGTAAACTGTGGTGAACTACAGTAAACTGTGGTAAAATACAGTAAACTGTGGTAAAATATAAACTGTGGTAAAATACAATAAACTGTGGTAAAATACAGTAAACTGTGGTAAACTACAGTAAACTGTGGTAAAATACAGTAAACTGTGGTAAAATACAATAAACTGTGGTAAAATACAGTAAACTGTGGTAAAATATAAACTGTGATAAACTACAGTAAACTGTGGTAAAATATAAACTGTGGTAAAATACAGTAAACTGTGATGAACTGCAGTAAACTGTGGTAAACTACAGTAAACTGTGGTGAACTACAGTAAACTGTGGTAAAATACAGTAAACTGTGGTGAACTACAGTAAACTGTGGTAAAATACAGTAAACGGTGGTAAAATATAAACTGTGGTAAAATACAGTAAACTGTGGTGAACTACAGTAAACTGTGGTAAAATACAGTAAACTGTGGTAAAATACAATAAACTGTGGTAAAATACAGTAAACTGTGGTGAACTACAGTAAACTGTGGTAAAATACAGTAAACTGTGGTGAACTACAGTAAACTGTGGTAAAATACAGTAAACTGTGGTGAACTACAGTAAACTGTGGTAAAATACAGTAAACTGTGGTGAACTACAGTAAACTGTGGTAAAATACAGTAAACTGTGGTAAACTACAGTAAACTGTGGTAAAATACAGTAAACTGTGGTAAAATACAATAAACTGTGGTAAAATACAGTAAACTGTGGTAAAATATAAACTGTGATAAACTACAGTAAACTGTGGTGAACTACAGTAAACTGTGATAAACTACAGTAAACTGTGGTAAAATATAAACTGTGGTGAACTACAGTAAACTGTGGTGAACTACAGTAAACTGTGGTAAAATACAGTAAACTGTGGTAAAATATAAACTGTGGTGAACTACAGTAAACTGTGGTGAACTACAGTAAACTGTGATAAACTACAGTAAACTGTGGTAAAATATAAACTGTGGTAAAATACAGTAAACTGTGGTGAACTACAGTAAACTGTGGTAAAATACAGTAAACTGTGGTAAAATATAAACTGTGGTAAAATACAATAAACTGTGGTAAAATACAGTAAACTGTGGTAAAATACAATAAACTGTGGTAAAATACAGTAAACTGTGGTAAACTACAGTAAACTGTGGTAAAATACAGTAAACTGTGGTAAAATACAATAAACTGTGGTAAAATACAGTAAACTGTGGTAAAATATAAACTGTGGTAAAATACAGTAAACTGTGATGAACTGCAGTAAACTGTGGTAAACTACAGTAAACTGTGGTGAACTACAGTAAACTGTGGTAAAATACAGTAAACTGTGGTGAACTACAGTAAACTGTGGTAAACTCCAGTAAACTGTGGTAAAATACAGTAAACTGTGGTGAACTACAGTAAACTGTGGTGAACTACAGTAAACTGTGATAAACTACAGTAAACTGTGGTAAAATACAGTAAACTGTGGTAAAATATAAACTGTGGTGAACTACAGTAAACTGTGATAAACTACAGTAAACTGTGGTAAAATATAAACTGTGGTAAAATACAGTAAACTGTGGTGAACTACAGTAAACTGTGGTAAAATACAGTAAACTGTGGTAAAATATAAACTGTGGTAAAATACAATAAACTGTGGTAAAATACAGTAAACTGTGGTAAACTACAGTAAACTGTGGTAAAATACAGTAAACTGTGGTAAAATACAATAAACTGTGGTAAAATACAGTAAACTGTGGTAAAATATAAACTGTGATAAACTACAGTAAACTGTGGTAAAATATAAACTGTGGTAAAATACAGTAAACTGTGATGAACTGCAGTAAACTGTGGTAAACTACAGTAAACTGTGGTGAACTACAGTAAACTGTGGTAAAATACAGTAAACTGTGGTGAACTACAGTAAACTGTGGTAAAATACAGTAAACGGTGGTAAAATATAAACTGTGGTAAAATACAGTAAACTGTGGTGAACTGCAGTAAACTGTGGTAAAATACAGTAAACTGTGGTGAACTGCAGTAAACTGTGGTAAAATACAGTAAACTGTGGTAAAATACAGTAAACTGTGGTGAACTACAGTAAACTGTGGTAAACTACAGTAAACTGTGGTAAAATATAAACTGTGGTAAACTACAGTAAACTGTGGTAAAATACAATAAACTGTGGTAAAATATAAACTGTGGTAAACTACAGTAAACTGTGGTAAAATATAAACTGTGGTAAACTACAGTAAACTGTGGTAAACTACAGTAAACTGTGGTAAAATACAGTAAACTGTGGTGAACTGCAGTAAACTGTGGTAAAATACAGTAAACTGTGGTAAAATATAAACTGTGGTGAACTACAGTAAACTGTGATAAACTACAGTAAACTGTGGTAAACTACAGTAAACTGTGGTAAAATACAGTAAACTGTGATAAAATACAATAAACGGTGGTAAAATACAATAAACTGTTGTGAACTACAGTAAACTGTGGTAAACTACAGTAAACTGTGGTAAACTACAGTAAACTGTGATAAACTACAGTAAACTGTGGTAAAATACAGTAAACTGTGGTGAACTACAGTAAACTGTGGTAAACTACAGTAAACTGTGATAAAATACAGTAAACTGTGGTGAACTACAGTAAACTGTGGTAAACTACAGTAAACTGTGATAAAATACAATAAACGGTGGTAAAATACAATAAACTGTTGTGAACTACAGTAAACTGTGGTGAACTACAGTAAACTGTGGTAAAATACAGTAAACTGTTGTGAACTACAGTAAACTGTGGTAAAATACAGTAAACTGTGGTAAAATACAATAAACTGTGGTAAACTACAGTAAACTGTGGTAAAATACAGTAAACTGTGGTGAACTGCAGTAAACTGTGGTAAAATACAGTAAACTGTGGTGAACTGCAGTAAACTGTGGTAAAATACAGTAAACTGTGGTAAAATACAGTAAACTGTGGTGAACTACAGTAAACTGTGGTAAACTACAGTAAACTGTGGTAAAATATAAACTGTGGTAAAATACAGTAAACTGTGGTAAAATACAGTAAACTGTGGTAAAATATAAACTGTGGTAAAATACAGTAAACTGTGGTAAAATATAAACTGTGGTAAAATACAGTAAACTGTGGTGAACTGCAGTAAACTGTGGTAAAATACAGTAAACTGTGGTAAAATATAAACTGTGATAAACTACAGTAAACTGTGATAAACTACAGTAAACTGTGGTAAACTACAGTAAACTGTGGTAAAATACAGTAAACTGTGATAAAATACAATAAACGGTGGTAAAATACAATAAACTGTTGTGAACTACAGTAAACTGTGGTAAACTACAGTAAACTGTGGTAAACTACAGTAAACTGTGATAAACTACAGTAAACTGTGGTAAAATACAGTAAACTGTGGTGAACTACAGTAAACTGTGGTAAACTACAGTAAACTGTGATAAAATACAGTAAACTGTGGTGAACTACAGTAAACTGTGGTAAACTACAGTAAACTGTGATAAAATACAATAAACGGTGGTAAAATACAATAAACTGTTGTGAACTACAGTAAACTGTGGTGAACTACAGTAAACTGTGGTAAAATACAGTAAACTGTTGTGAACTACAGTAAACTGTGGTAAAATACAGTAAACTGTGGTAAAATACAATAAACTGTGGTAAACTACAGTAAACTGTGGTAAAATACAGTAAACTGTGGTAAAATACAATAAACTGTGGTAAACTACAGTAAACTGTGGTAAAATACAGTAAACTGTGGTAAAATACAATAAACTGTGGTAAACTACAGTAAATTGTAGTAAACTACAGTAAACTGTGGTGAACTACAGTAAATTGTAGTAAACTACAGTAAATTGTAGTAAACTACAGTAAACTGCAGTAAACTCCAGTGGCTGTGGTGCAGTAGTTGTAGTTGTTGTCGTGGTAACGAACCTCCCAGATGAAGGTCGATGTCCAGACCGTCGTCAGCTTCTCCCCAGTAATCTGACACACACACACACACACACACACACAAACACACAAACACAGGTGAGTGTCACTGCACTGTGTGTGTGTGTGTGTAACTGTGTGTATTTCAGTGTGTGTGTGTAACTGTGTGTATTTCAGTGTGTGTGTGTAACTGTGTGTATTTCAGTGTGTGTGTGTAACTGTGTGTGTGTGTGTGTGTGTGTGTGTCAGGTTGTGTATTACCAGCTTCTCCTCTCAGAGCTTTCTCCACCATCACTCCTCTCTCCTCCAGCTGCCGTTGTTTCTCCTCCACCTGCTGCAGCTGCCTCTGGATCATCTGGAACACACACACACACACACACACACACACACACACACACACACACACACACACACACACACACACACACACACACAGAGACCTGAGACCTGGACCTGGACCTGAGACATCCTCCCTGTCTGTCCTCAGTAGGTGTGGGCAAAAATATCGATACGTCAATATATTGCAATATATCGATATCGATATTCAAAATGTGAATATCGATATTTCGATATATCGATATATCGATTTTTTTTCAAATACTAAATCATGTTTGAGACGTAAATCCAGTCCGACTCTGCGAGGTGTCGCTGTGCTGCTGCCTCAGACAGTGTGTTGTTGTTCATGCAGATATGTTGTTGTAACTTGCGCTTGTATAGTTACAATAAAATGACACGGATCATTTGAATTACATTGTTTTGACTCAGTTTGTCCCATGAATGATCACTATCGTCTGATGTACATACAACTCTGACTTTAAGACGCATACTAATGCCTTTTACATTTTTCAGTGAACTATGTAGAATATCGCAATATATCGCAAAATTTGGATATCGCAATATCGTATCGTATCGTGACTAGGGATGTCACGATTACTTGTTTTCACAATTAATCGTGGTATTAAACGCCACAATTAATTGATCGTAAAGATTCCTAAATACCGTCACTTTCACAAAAATTTGATGTTGGAACCTTATTGGCAGATGTGCACAAAAATATGCACAGATACTGGTCCATTTATCTAACGTAACACTGAATGGTTAGGAATTTAAAGCAGAAGTAAGCGATCCGGTGGTTTTGGCTAATGCTGCGTTCCAGGCAGGCTTTTGAAACCGTAAATTACAGCTTCAAGTCACGACTTACGACTTTGTAGCGTTAAAAAAACGAATAAAATAAACTTAAACATTTGGTATAGATGACAATTTATGACCTGAATATTTCAAACACTTCCCCTGGGGATTAAGAATTGGTCGTATATTAATAGATACTTGAAATATTTTGTGTAAACATGAGTAATTATATTTTGACTAGGCTAAAAGATTTTACACATTCATAGTGTTGTGAAATTAATTAATGCATAATCAGGGTTCCTACAGCTTAAGCCAAGTTAAATTTAAGACTTTTTAAGACTTTTTTAAAGCCACTTGAAATAAAATTTAAGACCGACTTCATAATAAACACAAATGCAGAAAATAGAAATAAAAACCCCACATCTATTACATCATAGTGTTAGGGACAATTTGACCCACTTTCCTATGTGATCCAAGGTAAAGTGACTGCTACATGAACATTGGATTGTGTCTCTTTCCAGCTGTCCTTTCAAAATAAATGTCTCTTTCCAGCTGTCCTTTCAAAATAAATGCATAAAAAAATCTGAAAAAAAAAAAACACTGACTCTGGAGCTGGTGGCGGTGAGAGATTTAGCGTTGACGGCCGCCACTAACTTCTCTATGTCAGAATGTTACCAATTATTTGGAGATTTTAGACCAATTACAACCATAAAAACCCACTTAACATTTTTAAGACTTTTGAAAAATGTATTTAAGACTTTTTAATGCCAATTAAGGCCTTGTTTTTAGATTAATGAATTCAATGCCTTTTAAGACTTTTTAAGGGTCTGTAAGAACCCTGATAATAATCGTGATAATCGGAGTACCGTGATTATTTCTCTGACAATAATCGTACCAAGAAAATGTCTAATCGTGACACAAGTATCGTGATGCGTATGGTATCGTGAGGTCCTGGTCTGTCCTCAGGTGGACCCATGTGGACCTGGACTGACCTGGACCTGGACTCATGTGGACCTGGACTGACCTGGACCTGGACTGACCTGGACCTGGACTGACCTGGACCTGGACTCATGTGGACCTGGACTGACCTGGACCTGGACTCATGTGGACCTGGACTGACCTGGACCTGGACTCATGTGGACCTGGACTGACCTGGACCTGGACTCATGTGGACCTGGACTGACCTGGACCTGGACTGACGTGGACCTGGACTGACCTGGACCTGGACTCATGTGGACCTGGACTGACCTGGACCTGGACTCATGTGGACCTGGACTGACCTGGACCTGGACTCATGTGGACCTGGACTGACCTGGACCTGGACTGACGTGGACCTGGACTGACCTGGACCTGGACTCATGTGGACCTGGACTGACCTGGACCTGGACTCATGTGGACCTGGACTGACCTGGACCTGGACTCATGTGGACCTGGACTGACCTGGACCTGGACTGACCTGGACCTGGACTCATGTGGATCTGGACTGACCTGGACCTGGACTCATGTGGACCTGGACTGACCTGGACCTGGACTCATGTGGACCTGGACTGACCTGGACCTGGACTCATGTGGACCTGGACTGACCTGGACCTGGACTGACCTGGACCTGGACTGACCTGGACCTGGACTGACCTGGACCTGGACTCATGTGGACCTGGACTCATGTGGACCTGGACTGACCTGGACCTGGACCCATGTGGACCTGGACTGACCTGGACCTGGACTTACGTGGACCTGGACTGACCTGGACCTGGACTGACGTGGACCTGGACTGACCTGGACCTGGACTCACGTGGACCTGGACTGACCTGGACCTGGACCCATGTGGACCTGGACTGACCTGGACCTGGACTCATGTGGATCTGGACTGACCTGGACCTGGACCTGGTCTGTCCTCATGTGGACCCATGTGGACCTGGACTGACCTGGACCTGGACTCATGTGGACCTGGACTAACCTGGACCTGGACTGACGTGGACCTGGACTGACCTGGACCTGGACTCATGTGGACCTGGACTGACCTGGACCTGGACTCACGTGGACCTGGACTGACCTGGACCTGGACCCATGTGGACCTGGACTGACCTGGACCTGGACTGACGTGGACCTGGACTGACGTGGACCTGGACTGACCTGGACCTGGACTCATGTGGACCTGGACTGACGTGGACCTGGACTGACCTGGACCTGGACTCATGTGGACCTGGACTGACCTGGACCTGGACTGACGTGGACCTGGACTGACCTGGACCTGGACCCATGTGGACCTGGACTGACCTGGACCTGGACTGACCTGGACCTGGACTCATGTGGACCTGGACTGACCTGGACCTGGACTCATGTGGACCTGGACTGACCTGGACCTGGACTCATGTGGACCTGGACTGACCTGGACCTGGACTCATGTGGACCTGGACTGACCTGGACCTGGACTCATGTGGACCTGGACTGACCTGGACCTGGACTGACGTGGACCTGGACTGACCTGGACCTGGACTCATGTGGACCTGGACTGACCTGGGCCTTGTGCAGCCTCTTCAGCTCCTCCCGTCTGGCCTGGCGTCGAGCCGCTCTCTGGACTCGCCGGGTGATTCTGGCGTCCAGGTCTTGGTGGTCCAGGTCTTGGCGGCGGTCCGGCCGTCCCCCCTGGAACAGGGTCTCCTGGACGCTGAGACTGGACGGCTCCTTGGGCTGGACCAGGACCCCCAGGACCTCCGTGGGACAGGAGGACCGGTCTGGGTCCTGGAGGACTCTGTCCCTCACGGAGCGTCTCTGCAACAACACACACACACAGGGTTTCTAACCTGCAGCCTAGATGTAGTCTAGGCAAAGTAGCGTTTAGTCCGACAGACTAATAGTAACAATGTTTTTCACCATCCATCATTTCTATGAGGTGTCCAGAACAACATACTAAAAGTCCTAAGAAATCCTAGTTGGGGAAATATGTTTAATTCTCATCAATCCAACATTGATTTACTGTATAAAGTCTATGGTGCCAATAAGGCCAGAAAACAATACACTCCAATGGGGCCAGGGACGTGCACATGACTATAGAGGGGCAGGGGCTCAACATCAGAAAAGGGCAGTACCTATGTACAATTTTTTCAGGCCTTAATATCAAAATAAATAAAAATAAAAAAATTACAGTTACTATTTAGTCGGTAGAGAAAGCCTGCACGCCTTCAGGACTGCAGTCAACATGCTGGACCAATTTCCCAACTTCCCGAAACAGAGTCATGACTTCTGAACTGGTAGCCTAGGCTAAGGCTAATATTGGGTGCACATTAACATGGCTTGCAGAAAAAAAAATCATGTGAGTGCAAGTGCAAAATAGAAGTAGGCTAAGCCTACAGGCTACACACACAAAACCATTTCTTGGTTTTGTGTGACTACTGTGACTGCTACTGTGCATATTTCAGAACAGCAGCAATATTTACAACAGCAAAGTCACAATTACCAGTAACTCAACATCTGGAAACAAATTCAAATAGTCAGTGAAATCAAGCTGAGTGAGTGATTCCTCCTGTTGCTGCTGTTGTTCACTACATTCAGGTGATGTTAGACAGAGGACGGGGTGGGGCTTAACTCTTAACAAGCAGTCAGCTAAACAAACACAAATGGGTCTTTTCTGAAATATGACTCATGTTAAGCTGTTGAATAAGTGGACGGCGACTTGTCAGAACCGACAGGAAGTGATGTTGGTGGATTTATAACTCACAAGATTCAACACAAGTCGCTCCACTGTCACGTCTCATCTACATGCGGCACACACAGAGTTATCGATGAGGCAGCAGCTTCTACTTCTCTCTCTCTCTGGACGTGCATGTGAGGGAGCGCGCACCGCGGGGCAGCCCCCCCCCGCCCCTCAGTGAGGGACAGAGCGGAGCAGCAGCGGACAACACACACACCAACTTACACAATACCGTGTGTATTACAAGGAAATGCGTACGGTAGATAACCTAGATAACCGTGGCATTTTTACAGCGCGGTTGTTTACATCCTCATGCACAACAGGAATGCATTTATTGAAAAAAAAAAAAAAAAGGGCACTTTTTAATACGAGGCAAAAAGGGCAGGGGCTCAAGCACCCTTTGGGCCCTATGTGCACGTGCCTGAATGGGGCTATTGTTTTCCTTTACTGCTATCACAATGAAACTTTACACAATGAAAGTATCTATTAAATGTAACATTTTTTGTATTACAAGTTTCTTTGAAAATGAATTTGAATATGCAAATGAGCCACACACTTATCAAATATGCCCAAAATACACCCGAATAGGCTTTTTTTTTTCCTTTACTCCTACCACAATGAAACTTTACACAATGAAAATATCCATGAAAGGTAACATTTTTTGTATTACAAGTATTAGTAATACAAAAGTATTAGTATTAGTATTAGTATTAGTGGTGTATTTTGGGCATATTCCATTAGTGTGTGGCTCATTTGCATATTCAAATTCATTTTCAAAGAAACTTGTAATACAAAAAAAAAATGTTTTTCATGTTTACTTTCATCGTGTAAAGTCTCATTGTGATAGCAGTAAAGGAAATAAAAATAGCCCCATTGTGGTGTATTGTTGTCAGCACCATAGACTTTATACAGTAAATCAATGTTGGATTGATGAGAATTAAACATATTTCCCCAACTAGGATTTCTTAGGACTTTTAGTATGTTGTTCTGGACACCTCATAGAAATGATGGATGGTGAAAAACATTCTGTTACAATTAGTTCTATTTGGGGTCCAAACTGAGCTAGAATGCCTGGACTAAGAGACTAGAACCAGGAGAGACCCGGTCCTGGAGGTTCTGGAGGTTCTGGAGGTCTGCCGGTACCTTGATGGCGTACGATCGTTTAAAGGCCAGAGCATGAGGGACGTACGCAGGCTGGGACACATGGAGAAGAGACACCAGTCAGTCACCGAGTCAAACAGCAGCTCAACTAACTCTAAGATCTCTGAGGGTTCTGGTTCTGGTTCTGGTTCTGGTTCTGGTTCTGGTTCTGGTCCTGGTGGACGGAGGACTGGGCAAAGTCTGGTCTCAGCTGAAGAGACAAGACCAGACCGGTCCAGTCCAACACCATGAAACAAAGATGAGTCTTAAGTCCATTATTATATCTGAAGAAAAGCAAATCTCCCTGCACAGCCACAGTTCCTCAGGTGAAGGTGGGTAGCAGGAGTGCATAAAATCAATAGAAAAAGACGGCCAGTGTGCGGTGGCCGTCTTTTTCTATCCATTATTATATCGGTAGAGACAAGTCTGGATTAACTAAGACCAGTGAGCTGAGACGAGTCCAGACCAGAGTCCAGACCAGAGTCCAATCACTAAAAACTACATTTAAAGCAGAAGTCAGGTGAATGTTTGTGTTAATCTAAGTCTTAAATAGTTGTATCTTCCGACAGCAATCACTTCTATAGAGTGTTTGGTCTGAAACACGGGTCTGTCAGTCACTCTGCTCTGCTCTGAGCCCAGGAGAAAACTTTCCTTGTATCCTACAACCTTTATCCAATGAGGAGAGAGAACGGCATAAAGGGGCAGTCCTCTCTGTGTGTGCAGCCAAGGGATGCGCCTGAATGTGGTGACGTAGGGACGAGGACCAATAGATCCATGACGAGGGCGGGGGCTGCTAACTCCATCTGCTGACAAGACGTTATGGTGCGTTCAAGGCAACTCGTAACTGGTGTTTTTCCGACCTGTGAAGTGGTACCAGTTCGATCTGGTACGAGTTCACGGGTCAGAAGTTACGAGTGGCCGTTATAGTGACTTTCACCGGTAAAACAGGTCGGAGAAACACGAGTGGGTTGCCTGGAACGCTACAAAGTCGTAAGTCGTGACTTGAAGCTGTAATTTACGGTTTCAAAAGCCTGCCTGGAACGCAGCATTAGCCAAAATGAACGGATTGCTTTCTTCTGCTTTAAATATAAAACCAGTCCAGGGTTAGGGGTTAGGGGTCCAGGAGTTCTGTCTGACGTCAGCAGAGTGAATTCAAGTCTTTGCCGCTGCAGCAAAGGCTTGTGGGTAAAATCTTCTCTACTACCACACCACAGCTCGTCTACAGAACTGGACCTATCACAGCTGGTACCTCCTGGTTCTCCTCCTCCTCCTCCTCCTCCTCCTTCTCCTCCTTTATTGTGACTCTCTGGAGTTGTGTTGTGATGTCAAACAGCTCCAGACGCAGCTGCAAACAGCAGACACACCACTCACCCTCAGAGACGGAAACATCCCGCTTGTCTTGAACGCATCACGTTGATGAGAAAGATTAATAAGAGACTAGAGTAACAAAGAAGCTGCTTCCCCTGTGACGTCACTGTGACGTCACTGTGACATCACTGGCCTCAGTTGTTAGGGCCACGGGCCATCGCACCGGGCTCTACTGTTAATGTGTGGATTTGTTCTTACTTATTATTATTTTTCCGACTTCCAGACGATTTTCAGTTCGCTACTAGTGAAAATTATATATCAAAACGTGCGGTTCGATCGGGATCGGTGTGCTATTACTTTTCTCAACAGTTTACGAATATTTCACGACGTAAGTCGCGAAAAACTGTGCAAAATTTTGCATTGAAGTCAATGGGACGGGCGAAAAAAAAGAGCGAAAAAGAACAATCATTAGAGTTTTACAAATGTCTACTGCTCAGGCATACTTTCACCTAGAGACTTCATTTGAACTTTAAACAGTAGACACAAGTCTTGTGTATTGTCGTATTACTCCACGTTTTGATAGGTCATATAGTTTTTGATCAATCCATGATCAATGACCATGATCATTTTTGGAGAAATTATGAGTTTATAATGGGTGTGTATTGCACGGAATGTTCGTGTCAGAGTGCGTGACATCATCGGTTAGAGTGGGAGAGAGTGAAGAAACATTCTGTATTTTTTCTGGATAAACCATCAGCACGGCCACAATTTACACTCTACACACATGATTTTTTCCAAATTTGTAGACAAACTTCTTCCGTTTCTCATCATCTGCTCAAAATATCAGAGAGATTTACAGAATTTGAATTATCAGCCTCTGAGTGCGGCCACGTCTGTCTCTGCTCCTCATTGACTCCAATACAAATATTTTCTGAGAGGAGCAGAACGGCCTGATGTTTTAAAACTGCCAGCGTCTCCAAAATATTTACTGTAGAAACACCAAATCGTACCACATTTTTCAGTAAGTCCTTAGAGCAACGTTGATCTGTGTTTTGTTCTGATAGGAGTTACCGTTTTGTCATGCTAAGCCTAATTGTGAGACCGGTGCAGAGGCAGAAAATCACTCTTTTTCTCCACGTTTCTCGTTAACTTCATTAACAATCCACCTGGCGCTCGTTTAAATGTTTGTGCTCTGATTGGTTGGTTTTATGGCCGTGCTCTGATTGGTCTGTTGGTGTTGTGTGGGCGTGGCTTTGTGAGTCTTACGTTGTTCCTGGGGGTCAGTGAACACCTCTGCAGCAGCGTGGTCGAGTCCAGGTCCGACTCTTCTGCCAGACTCACACCTGGAGACAGGAAGTGCTGTTAGTTATTACATCATCACCATAATAACCCCAATACACCGAGTCGGTAACCAAGGAAACGTCACTTCCGGTCAGAGCTGTTACACGGTTGGGTATAAAGATATAAAAGTTAAGGTTGTGGTTTTTCAGTTTATTTGCGGTGCAAAATGGTTCACAACAACTCTTAGGCATCGTCTCCGAGTGTGTAGACCAAGGGAACGCCACCTAAACGTCAGACCAACACTTCCTCCATAGACAGACGGATGTGACTGACTGGGAAAGAGCCAATATTTTAAAATGTACGGACAACAATGGACCCGGATCGTGATGAGTTTTTAATCTCTAGCTCTTTGTCAGCAGATACAAGTGATTCAGACTAAGACATGACAGCAGACAAGCGTTAGACAAAGGGTTAAAATGCTGCGTTTTCACACGTATGTCTACGGGGGAATCGCTTTGTTTTCCCCCACGGCTCTGACCGGAAGTGACTGGGTTTCCTTGGTTACCGACTCGGTGTATCGTCTGACACGCTCGATGACATCATCACCTGTGGCTCTCCTCTGATTGGCCGGCTCCCTCCCCGACGTCGTCCGGCTCCTCTTCTTCTTCTTGTGTCCAACAGAGAACAGCGCCCTCCACAGCGCTCTGGCCCCGCCCCCTTCCGCCTGGCCCCGCCCCCAGGCCGCGGCCCCGCCCCCTTCCGCCTGGCCCCGCCCCCAGGCCATGGCCCCGCCCCCTTCGCTCCTCCTCAGCTGGAGCAGCTGTGGGAGGAGTCGGGGGGGGAGGCTGTGAGCTCCTCCCCCTCCCCCATCATGTCTCTTCTTCCTCCTTCTCCTCGGCGTCTCTGACTCCGCTTCCTGCTCTCCATCTGGCCCCGCCCCCTTCCTCTCTGGCTCCGCCCCCGTCCTCTCTGGCTCCGCCCCCTTCCTCTCTGACAGCTGTGGTAGCTCAGGGCTGATGTCATCGAACGAGCCCCGCCCACTTCCTCCTCCGGCCACAGGGGGGCGCTGGGGGGCGTGTCTCTGACAGAGCTGGGTAAAGTAGGGTTAGGGTTAATCTCATTCTACTTAAAATAAGTCTCGTCACATTAAAAGCAGCTTGTTTTTAGACACTTTTTACTTCTTTCAAGCAGATTTTCACTTGAAATAAGTAGAAAAATCTGATAGTGGAGCAAGTTTTTCTTTCTTTCTTATTACAAACACAAAAAACTTGCTTGCACTGTTAGATTTTTCTACTTATTTTAAGTGAAAATTAGTTTGAAACAAGTGAAAATGATCTAAAAACAAGTTCATCTTTAGGTGATGAGTCTTATTTACAGTGTAAAGAGATTAGTTTTGACTAGAAATGAGACATTTTGACAAGAAATAAGACAAATATTCTCAGAAAGATTTTCAGTTTTTGCAGTGTAGCCTAGCAACCGGAATGAAGCTCAATGTAACGGAGTAAAAGTACCGCTTCTTCTGAAGAAATATACTCAAGTAAAAGTAACAAGTACTATGCTGCATTGAAACTACTCTTAGAAGTACAATTTATCCAAAAAGTTACTCAAGTAAATAAGTAACGTTAAGTAAATGTAGCTGTAGTTACTACCCACCTCTGGTCTCTGAGCTGCTGCTGCTGCCGTTTCCATGGCAACAGCAGGTGTGATGAGGTGCGTGGGCGGAGCTGCGTCTCCATCGTCGTCGTCGTCGTCGTCGTCGTCGTCGTCGTCGTCATGGTGACGGGTGGAGTCGGGCAGCGGCGGCGGCGGCGTGACGAAGGAGGCGGTGGAGGGCGTGGTCCTCCGGGGGGGGGGCGACGGGCCGGAGGTGGAGTCAGGACGCGTGATGATGTCACTTCCTGTTGGAGGGGAGGGGCTGCGGGGGGAGGAGGGGGAGGGGGAGGGGGAGGGGGAGGAGTCCTCTGTGGGGGGGGGCGGGGGGGGGTAAAGATCATAAACATGGTCAGATGCAAATATTGTTGTTTGATCATTGATTCACTATACACCGAATCTCCTTGTTGTTTACATTCTACTTCCTGGTAGAAAACCAGCTGTAATGTGAATGAGATCAATAGTAACGAACGAGAGTTTAGCTATATATCATATTTTTCAGGCCCTATCACCGTTTAGACAAATCTGAAATGATTGAAGAAACATTACTATTTCTGTGTGTGTGTTTTGTGTTGCTATGTGTTGTATTTATTCAGTTTGGGGGAATCACAGTGTCTAGAAAGCATCAGTGGCTCAGCTGACAGGGACAGCTAACGGTAGCTAAGCTAACGGCGGTAGCTAAGCTAACAGTAGCTAAGCTAACAGCGGTAGCTAAGCTAACAGTAGCTAAGCTAACAGCGGTAGCTAAGCTAACGGTGGCAGCTAAGCTAACGGTAGCTAAGCTAACGGCAGCTAAGCTAACGGCGGTAGCTAAGCTAACGGCCGTAGCTAAGCTAACAGCAGTAGCTAAGCTAACGGCGGTAGCTAAGCTACCAGCAGGACGTCAGCTGTTAAAACCCTCCCGTTGTGGGACACCACATGAAACTACTCCAGTTAGCTCAGTCATGTTGGAACTCAGATATCCGCTGGAGAAAATATTTTTTCATGGAGCGTTTATTGAGTCACTGAGTTATTAAAGTTAAACAGGTAGCTAACCGTTAGCCCGGCTAATCTATGATAACCATGACTAATTACAAAAATGTGCACACAGAAATAGTCATGTTTGTCCAATCATTGGTTTTATAAACTTTACAAACATCAGATTAGTCTAAACGGTGATATAGTGACATGAAAAATGAGATAAATATAGTGAAACTCTCGTCTGTTAATATTGTTCGAATGCTGGTTTTCTACCAGGAAGTAGTTGTAAACAACAAGGAGATTCGTCCTATAATGCAACAACAACATCAACAACATTAAAGGGATAGTATCATTTTTTTAAAGTGTGGTTGTATGATCTCCAAATAGCCCCTAAGTACTTTAATTGCAGTAGAAGACTCTCTGCACTCCTCCCGTTAGCAACGCCAGCCCATAATAGCCCTGCCCAGAGATTTACAACATACAGTGTTGTGAACAGACCCAAAGAAACGGCCTATTTTCACGGCCTAAAAGAGGTTTTACCTGAAAATAAATACACAGTTCCATTGTTCGCTATAATATAATTTTTTCCAGCCCTTCAAAGTGCAGGAAAAACACAGTTTTTATTTGGACCTAACCAACTGCTGATCGGCGGGCGCTAACCCTGGGCGGAGGGATACGTGAGTTGGTTAGGTCCAAATAAAAACTGTGTTTTTCCTGCACTTTGAGGGGCTGGAAAAAATGATAGATTATATATTGTCCTGGTTCTCTGCAGTAAAGCAGGAGCAGGAGAAACTAGATTCTCTTCTCAACAACAACAACAGCTGAGCCTCACCGTCACTGCTGTAACTGTCTCCTTCCTCTTCGTCCTCCTCTTCCTCCTCGTCCTCCTCCTCCACTTCCCCTTCCTCTTCCTCTTCATCCTCCTCCTCCTCCTCCTCCCATTGGCTGTTGGTGCGGTGGAGCTGCAGCGTTTCCCTCCATGACCTCATGACCTCTGATGTCCGCCGTCGACCTTTGTCGTCCTCCGACTCTGAGCTAGAAACACAAACAAACAGTCAAACATGTCGACTTCCTGCGTCATGAAGGGTTAAAGGCATAGATCTCTACACGTAGATGACCATAGATATAAACACGTAGATGACCATAGATATAAACACGTAGATGACCATAGATATAAACACGTAGATGACCATAGATATATATACGTAGAAGCTGCATTGACCGTCAGACCGTTTGACAGCTGTGAATCTGGTGAAATGCCAGACTTTTGTGCCGTGTATGGATGTTCCCATGAAAGAAACGCCAAAACCAAGAGACATGGAAGAACTTTTCTCCAGTAATAAGTTGTTTTATATTATAGAACTGTTCTGAACTTGTTGAATTTGATGTAGGTAAGTTATCGATTTTCAGTTTGCTACTAGTGAAAATTATATATCAAAACGTGCGGTTCGATCGGGATCGGTGTGCTATTACTTTCCTCAACAGTTTATGAATATTATATATATACAATATATAAAAACTGCGCAAAATTTTGCATTGAAGTCAATGGGACGGGCGAAAAAAAAGAGCGAAAAAGACCAACCATTGGAGTTTTACAAATGTCTACTGCTCAGGCATACTTTCACCTAGAGACTCCATTTGAACTTTAAACAGTAGACACAAGTCTTGTGTATTGTCGTATTACTCCACGTTTTGATAGGTCATATAGTTTTTGATCAATCCCTGATCAATGACCATGATCATTTTTGGAGAAATTATGAGTTTATAATGGGTGTGTATTGCACGGAATGTTCGTGTCAGAGTGGGTGACATCATCGGTTAGAGTGAGAGAGATGCCAGAAAAACTCCAGATGTTTTCTCTTTCCACACTCGGCCCCGCCACAATTTACACTCTACAGACATAATTTTTTCAGAATTTGTAGACAAACTTGTTATCTCTCATATCATGTGCTCAAAATATCAGAGAGACTTACAGAATTTGAATTATCAGCCTCTGAGTGCGGCCACGTCTGTCCCTGCTCCTCATTGAGTCCAATACAAATATTTTCTGAGAGAAGCAGAACGGACCGATGTTTTAAAACTGCCAGCGTCGCCAAAATATTTACTGTAGAAACACCAAATCCTACCACATTTTTCAGTAAGTCCTTAGAGCAATGTGATCTGTGTTTTGTTCTGATAGGAGTTACCGTTTTCTCACCGTAAGCCTTTTGCGAGACCGGTGCAGAGGCAGAAAATCGCTCTTTTTCTCCACGTTTCTGTCTGTCTCAGCCTGGGGGGCCCCTATCGCCGTGGTAACCAATGACATAAATGAAACTAAGGTAACGTATCATAGGGTGGATATGTGTTACATTTAGTGCACATACCGCTAGTTCATATATTACTAGTTTGTTATTTTGTTGCCTGTATGTGTAGGCTATAGGCTGTGGTAGTTGTGAGTTTGTGGTTGCCATGGTGATGAGGCTACCTATATAACTGTGCTAGGCCATATTAAATCAGTTTCATGGCACTGACATTAACCCTATAACTGCTAAGGTGAGTTGTGTAGCTGAGTTGTAGTAGCTTCAGTGACAGACCTCTACTGCCTCTGGAGATACAGGAAGTAGAAGTTAGACACCGACGATCCGCTCCAACGAGCAGCAGCGTCAGAGGCGGAGGCAGCTACGTGTAGATATCTATGGGTTAACACCTGATGATGTCATCATCTCCTCCCCTACCTGGAGCGGTGGGCGTGTCTTAGCCCCGCCCCCAGGTTGAACCAGTTCAGCGTTTCCTCGGAGACCTCCTCTGGCTCCGCCCCCTCCTCCTGCAGCCCCTCCTCCAAGGCGCTGGAGCTCCGCCCACAGTTCTCCAGCTCCACGCGCTCCGGCATCGACGCCATCACAGACACGGCTGCACGCACAACCACACAGCCGCACACACACACAGACACACACACAGACACACACACACTAAAGCCACATTGATTCCTGTTTAAGCAGCAGCTCAGTGTCAACAAGACAAACACTGACAGGTGACTAGCCATGTTTCCATCCAAAGTGATTTGAATTACTGGGAAATGTGCATTAAAAGAGCTTCGAATCCTCTGTGTTTCCATTAAAGGGATAGTTCACCCAAAATTGAAGTTTCAGAGTCCTCCGTGGCTTCTCTGAGTTACAGGGGGTCTCGGCGTAGCAGTGCATGTCCATATGACGGTTGCTAATGGATACCAACTGTCTTCATAACAAAAAGACACACCAAAAAACATCCAGATACCTCCATGCTGCTCGTATGTAATGTCCCTCTTGTATTGAAGCCCCAACATGAGAAATTGTCCCGAAAAAAAATGAAATAAGTCTATATTTCAAGCTTGTTTTGTATCAGAAGCTTCTCGAAGCTCCTCTTCCCGGTTCGTCACATTTGGATGAACCAGGAAGAGGAGCTTCCGCTACAAACAAACTTGAAATAAAGACGTATTTAATTTTTTTCGGAACAATTTCTCATGTCGGGGCTTCAATACAAGACGGACATTACATACGAGCAGCATGGAGGTATCTGGATGTTTTTTGGTGTGTCTTTCTGTTACGAAGACAGTTGGTATCCATTTGCAACCGTCATATGGACATGCACTGCTACGCCGAGACCCCCTGTAACCCAGAGAAGCCACGGAGGACTCTGAAACTTCTCCCAGCCCTTAGTCCACATGAGGGGGAGGAGATCATGAGTTTTCAAATTTGAATTTTGGCTGAACTATCCCTTTAAAGCTGCTTTTTTCAAATCCTTGTTGAAATTCCTCTTTTTAATTGATGTGTCCCCTGTAGCTGAACTGAGTGACAGGCGAGTGACGGTGGGAGGAGCTTACCTGAGGAGCGCCGGCGTTCCCCTGACAACACCGAGTCAGAGGAGAAGGACGGAGCTGAGGCCAGAGACACCTGCAGAGGAAACACACACACACACACACACACACACACACACACACACACACACACACACACACACACACACACACACACACACACACACACCCTGAATGAACTGAGACCAGGACCAGGACCAGGAACAGAACCAAGACCACACTGCAAAAACTCAAAATCTCAATCAATCAAAATGTCTCATTTCTAGTCTAAACTAATCTCTTTCCACTTAAAATGAGACTCGTCACCTAAAAATGAACTTGTTTTTAGATCATTTTCACTTGTTTCAAACTAATTTTCACTTGAAATAAGTAGAAAAATCTGCCAGTGAAAGGAAGTTGCTTGTGCTTGTAATAAGAAAGAAAAACTTGCTCCACTGTCAGATTTTTCTACTTATTTCAAGTGAAAATTTGCTTGAAAGAAGTAAAAAGTGTCTAAAAACAAGCTGCTTTTAATGTGATGAGTCTTCTTATCGTATAATGAGATTAGTTTTGACTAGAAATTACATTTTTGACTGGAAATAAGACAAATATTCTTGGTAAGATTTTGAGTTTTTGCAGTGTAGGACCCTCTGACATCACCAGGGCCGTTGCTAGGAATTCTGGGCCCCCTTCAACTGTTGTTAACATTTCCATGTTTCTCACATTCTCTGTTGTAAAGTGTTTTCTTGTCTGTAACAACATCTCTGTCCCGTCTGTCCGTCCTGTTGCTCACCCTGAGCTTTCTCCTGGTTTTCCCTGTTAAAAGGGTTTTCCATGGAGTTTTTCCTCAGTGGATGTGAGGGTCTAAGGACAGAGGATGTTGTTATGATGGGATGTAAAGCCCTTTGAGACAAACTGGTGGTAAAAACGGGCTATACAAATAAAACTGCCTTGCCTTGCCTTAAAGAATACTAAAGTGGGCCCCTGCCCCCTAACTTTTCCAGTTTTTTTTCTTAGACTACGTATTTTTATTTAGCCTACTTTGTTTTGATGCTAATGCAGCATTACTATGAGCCAAAAAAGTCTTTAACTGGGATAAAACACACAACTATCCTTGGTATCGTGACATGAAAGCTATTTTTAGCGAGGCCGATCAACAGCATATTTTCACTAATGGTTTGCGTTGTAATGTTAATTCTGTGAAACATAAGTTATTTCTTGAGTATAAAGAAAAATGGGCGAATGATATCTGGTTTAAACCAAAGCTCAGAACCTGTTGCCAGTTGAAAAATGTTTATTGTTCAGAACCCGATGTGACTTTGCCACTGGATAGATCCAAGAGATCTTTATGTGATTCTCCCTCTGGCAGTAGAAGTAGGAAGAAGCTTATGCCTCTTGTCAGGCCATCATTGTAAATAAGAACATGTTCTTAATTGATTTCGCCTGGTTAAATAAAGGTTAAATAAAATAAAATAAAAAAGGAAGGTTTAACTCAGTACCTGAGGATGAAAGACTCTGCACATTATGTAATTTAAATGTAATTGAGGATGAACTGCATTTTGTGTTTCATTGTCCGTTATATGACGAAGCCAGAACAGGCAGTTTTTGTTTCAGAAAATGCAAAATGTGAAGCCTGAGTTGTTTTGGGTTGATGATGATGATGATGATGATGATGAGGTAAAGTTGGAATGGTTCTTCAGAAAAGAAGTCTTTACTAGAGCTACTTTCATAAAAAGTGCCTGGTCAAAAAGAAAAAGTGAATTATTGATGTGAATTCCATGTGGTTTCTGTTTCTGTTTGGTTTTGTCTGAGCTCTGATGATTTTGTTTGGTGTCTAAATATGATGATAATGTGTCTTGTATAAGCCCTGATAGGCTGGTGCACGACACGTAAATAAATATAAATTCATTCAATTCAATTCAATTCAATTTCAATTTATTTAGGATCGCCCCTTGAGATGCAGCATCTCATTTTCGAGGGGGGGTCCTACATACCAAAATAACACAAAGACATACAACTACAATGATACACAACAGACACACACAGGGCCGTTGCTAGGGATCCTGGGCCCCCTTAAAGAATACTAAAGTGGGCCCCTCCCCCTAACTTTTCCTTTTTTTTTTCTTAGACTACGTATGTATTATCGTTTTTTATTTAGCCTTCTTTGTTTTGATGCTAATGCAGCATTACACTGCAAAAACTCAAGTATCTTAGCAAGAATATTTGTCTTATTTCTAAGTCAAAACAAATCTCATTCTACTTAAAATAAGACTCATCATATTAAAAGCAGCTTGTTTTTAGACACTTTTTACTTCTTTCAAGCAGATTTTCACTTGAAATAAGTAGAAAAAATCTGATAGTGGAGCAAGTTTTTTTTCCTTATTACAAGCACAAAAAACTTACTTTCACTGGCAGATTTTTCAATTTATTGTGAATTTAAGTGAAAATGATCTAAAAACAAGTTCATTTTTAGGTGATGAGTCTTATTTTAAGTGGAAAGAGATTAGTTTTGACTAGAAATGAGACATTTGGACAAGAAATAAGACAAATATTCTTGGAAAGATGTAGAGTTTTTACAGTGTACTATGAGTATTAGTCAGGGTCTTACGCAGAATAAATCAGTCATACAAAGATTAGACTACTGGGGTTTTTTATGGGCCCCACTGGGCGCTGGGCCCCTAGAGTTATCATCACCTTTCTCCCCTAGACAACGGCCCTCTGACATCACCAACACTTTGGACCAATCACAGTTCAGCTCCTCACAGGTTCAGCTTCTTACCGTCGACGCTCGGTGTGAAGTTGCTCGGTCCGTCGCCAACGCTGCCGCTGCTGCAATCCTCTTCCTCACGCCGCCACCGCCACCGTCACCACGACGACCGTCCCAGTGCTGAAGGCAGAAGAACCTCCCTGAGGACAGATGTTCAACCAAGATGTTGAACCAGATGTTGAACCAGATGTTGAACCAGATGTTGAACCAGATGTTGAACCAGATGTTGAACCAGATGTTGAACCAGATGAGCTCAGATCTCCGGTCTGGTCTCCGTCTGAACCTCGTGTGGGTTTTATACCGTGTTTGAATCCTGCTCTGCCTCACACTCAGACTCGGGTCATGTGACCTCTGCTGCTGCGCTCTGATTGGCTGCTGAGATTCTCTATCATCCATCCAAACTAACAAACACACAGGAGCAGCTCATCGTCGTTTGTCCCGAAGCTCCAACACACAATACACACTCTGTGTATAAAAATACACACACTCACACACACACACACGTGCCACCGCCAGAGATAAACGACCACATAGGAGCTTCACACCAGGCTGCAGGCACCGACACACACACACACACACACACACACACACAAGGTCAGAGGATGCTGTTATGATGCAGTTTAAACCCTTTGAGACAAACTGTAAAAATGGGCTATACAAATAAAACTGCCTTGCCTTGCATTGCACACACACACACACACACACACACACACACTTGCACACGCACGCGCACACACACACACACACACACACACACACACACACACACACACACACACACACACACACACACACACACACACACACAGGGTCACATGACTTGGCTCATCATGTGGTTGTAACGGTTGAATCAGTGACGAGTGTGAAATCTACTGATGGATCCACCTTCACCTGGCTGCTCGCTAGGGATGTGAATCTTTGGGTGGCTCACGATTCGACTCGATTCCGATTTTTAGGGTCACGATTCGATTCAAAATCGATTTTCGATTCAACCGATTCTTGATTTTATTTTTGCGATTTTTAGTTTGCTTTGTTAACACCAGACCATGTGAAAAAGTTGAATGATGATGATATCTACAGACTATTATTATATCAGAAGCCATATTTCCCCACCAAAAAATGCACATCACATGTTTCAGATTTATTCAGCAGCAATATGTTTGAACCATTTTAAAGTAAACTGCTACATGAAGCTGATTTTATAGGCTACTACTACTACTACTACTCTCTTTTCAAAAGCCTGGACTGAAGGGATGTGAATATTTGGGTGTCTCTATTCGATTCAAAATCAGTTCTCATGCACATGCACATAGACATGTATCACCTGTAACAAAGGCGCTGCAAAAAAAACAACAGACGGCACTCTGCTCTCACGCCAGCTCACCTGCAGCCTGTCTGACTCTGCAGCGCCACAGAGGAGCTGCAGAGAAGCTGCTGCTGCTGCTGCTGCTGCTAGTCCTCTCTCTTCAGCCTGCTGTTTGGCAGCACTTTGTATGAGTTTAGAAAAGTGAAGATCTAACGTCACCTGAGCACCGATCAGCTGATCCAGAGCTCAGTGGATGTGGCTGCTCAGCTGGAGCCATAGACTGTAAAAAGAATGGACGTAGCATCCGTGACGTCCCCCATTGGTTGTGTGGAGTCGTTTTTGTGACTCCAACATGGCGCTGTTCAGGCCACTGGCCACCACTGGCCTCGAAGCAGCTGTCCACGGAGCTGCTCGGACCTGTCACTCAACGTTTCCGCGCCCTAATTGGCCAGAGTTTTAACCTAATAACAGTAAAACTGTAGAGTTAAACCCCCTCAGAGTGTGTGCGGGGGTAGAAACTATCGGTTGAGACCAGAAAACGTTCTGACACCAGGCTTTGATCATGTTTACTGAGGATGTAAAGTCGGCGATTTTAACATGGGGGTCTAAGGGGAATGCTCCCTTCTGACACCAGCCCCCAGAGGAAGAAGAGGGGATTGCAGTTTTTTGAACGCGGAAGTGAGCTTCACTTCTCAGACCCACAACTGCCCCCTTGGCTGGAGCGCGTGTGTGTTCAACGGCAAAAAAAAACAAAAACCAGCGATCGTCCTCTCTCCTCAATAGAGGGTCGGGTTGCTGATGGACACAAGCCTCGTCACAGACATTCAATAGAGCATTTAAATCAGATCAGTTAACGTTTGTAGGCGGTTAACGAGCGTCTTTTAGCGCCATGGCGGCTGCAGCGCTGTGTACGGCACAGTGAGGGCGCTATTGAGACGGAGGAAAATTAATAAAAAATCGATTTTTGAAGATTATGAATCGATTCAGAATCTTAGAGAATGAGAATCTCGATTCTTACATTAATCGATTTTTTCCCCCACCCCTACTCGCAGTGACATGGTGTGTGTGTGTGTGTGTGTGTAGGTGTGTGTACTGACCGCTGCCCTGGTCGTAGGTGTAGGCCGGCGGTCTGAGCGTGGCGCCGCAGCAGTCACACAGGAAGCAGCTGCGATGGAAGAAGAGGCCTTCAGCGCTGACTCGCTCCATCACGTACAGACGCTTCTGACAGAGGACGCACACGTCGCTGCTGCTGCTGCTGCCCACGGCAACCAGCTGGCTGCTGCTGCCCACGGCAACCGGCTGGCTGCTGCTGCCCACGGCAACCGGCTGGCTGCTGCTGCCCCCGGCAACCAGCTGGGGACAAGGGACGGGCTGGGGACAGACAGGACAAGAGACCAGCTGAAACAAACCGATACTGACACATTTGTCTGAAAATAAATGGACAGAAAGCTGCTGCAGTGAATCCTGACCGACAGATTTCATACAACACATTGATGGTCCAAATATGTCGGTTTGTTGTTCAAGTTGAAGCATCTTATCCCACTTTCTATGCTTCTCACCTTATACAAAACCTTATTTGAACCTCATTTAAATGACTGTAATGTCACATTTTCTACCTACAGAGATTCTCCAGAAGGAAAACCATGAGCTCGTTATCATGGTCCAACTGAAACCCTCCAACCGACCGCTCTGCCATCGTTTTAATCTTTTGAGGCTGACTGATCACAACTTCCTCCAAAACACTGAGATTATGAATCAAGTTGTGTTCTTATCTAAGACGAATATAGAAATGTCTGGAGGCCTCTGAAACATCTGGAGGTCTCTGAAACATCTGGAGGCCTCTGAAACATCTGGATGTCTCTGAAACATCTGGAGGTCTATGAAACATCTGAAACATCTGGATGTCTCTGAAACCTCTGGAGGTCTCTGAAACATCTGGATGTCTCTGAAACATCTGGAGGCCTCTGAAACCTCTGGATGTCTATGAAACATCTGGAGGTCTATGAAACCTCTGAAACCTCTGGAGGCCTCTGAAACATCTGGAGGTCTCTGAAAACCTCTGAAACATCTGGAGGTCTCTGAAACATCTGGAAGACTCTGAAACATCTAGAGGTCTCTGAAACATCTGGAGGTCTCTGAAACATCTGGAGGTCTCTGAAACATCTGGAGGTATCTGAAACATCTGGAGGCCTCTGAAAAATCTGAAACATCTGGAGGCCTCTGAAAAATCTGAAACATCTGGAGGTCTCTGAAACATCTGAAACATCTGGAGGTCTCTGAAACCTCTGAAACATCTGGAGGTCTCTGAAACATCTGAAACATCTGGAGGTCTCTGAAACATCTGAAACATCTGGAGGTCTCTGAAACATCTGGAGGTCTCTGAAACATCTGGAGGTCTCTGAAACATCTGGAGGTCTCTGAAACATCTGGAGGTCTCTGAAACATCTGGAGGTCTCTGAAACATCTGAAACATCTGGAGGTCTCTGAAACATCTGGAGGTCTCTGAAACATCTGAAACATCTGGAGGTCTCTGAAACATCTGGAGGTCTCTGAAACATCTGGAGGCCTCTGAAACATCTGTTGGTCTCTGAAACATCTGGAGGTCTCTGAAACATCTGGAGGTCTCTGAAACGTCTAGAGGCCTCTGAAACATCTGAAACATCTGGAGGTCTCTGAAACATCTGAAACCTCTGAAACATCTGAAACATCTGGAGGTCTCTGAAACATCTGGAGGTCTCTTAAATCTCTATATACCTCTAACCTCTACCTATATCAATATTAACCTCATTAACACCTCGACTATATAAATATTAACCTCATTAACACCTCGACTATATAAACTATATCAATATTAACCTCACTAACACCTCGACTATATAAACTATATAAATATTAACCTCACTAACACCTCGACTATATAAACTATATAAATATTAACCTCATTAACACCTCGACTATATAAACTATATAAATATTAACCTCATTAACACCTCGACTATATAAACTATATAAATATTAACCTCATTAACACCTCGACTATATAAACTATATAAATATTAACCTCATTAACACCTCGACTATATAAACTATATCAATATTGACTTCATTAACAGGCACTAACCGGCTCATTCAGCTAACATGGAATCTGTCACTTTTTAATGTCCTCGTTTTGTTTCCATTGAAAAACTAGAAAAGATCATTTTAACTTGTTGTTCCCCAGTTCATCAATAACACACACACACACACACACACACACACACACACACACACACACACACACACACACACACACACACACACACACACACACACACACCCTGGTAGCTGCAGAGCTGCAGAGCTGCAGAGCTGCAGGCTCAGCGCGTCTCAACAGAAACCCTCATGTGACAGAGTTGAGACCGTCACATGAACACGACGCCTGCAGGAACCAGAGCGTAAACTGGCTCCTTGTCTCAACACAACAACACAACATCGTCCTGAGGATCTGTCCTCCATTTGTCCTCTGTCCCTCTGTTTGTCCTCTATCTGTCCTTCCCCTGTCTCTATCTCCTCTGTCTCTCATCCTGACCTTTCTGATGTTTCTTGTGTCTTTTCTCTTGTTTTTCCTCAGTGGACTGAGGCTCTGAGGTCAGAGGATGTTGTTATGATGCAGTCTAAAGCCCTTTGAGACAAACTGTTTGTAAAAATGGGTTATACAAATAAAACTGCCTTGCCTTGCATTGCACACATGCACACAATACAAAACCATCACCCAGAATGCACTGCAGCGTTACCTGCTCCTCCTGGGCGTCGAGGCTCTGACACTTGATCTTCTCTTTGAACCGAAAACTCATCTGCTCCTGCTGAAGAGTCCGTTTCTTCTGGAGGACAGAGAAGGTCAGGGGTCAGAGGGTTAAAGGTCTCTACTGGTCTCTACTGGTTTCTAGTGGTCTCTACTGGTCTCTACTGGTCTCTACTGGTCTCTACTGGTCTCTACTGGTCTCTACTGGTCTCTACTGGTCTCTACTGGTCTCTACTGGTCTCTACTGGTCTCTACTGGTCTCTACTGGTCTCTACTGGTCTCTACTGGTCTCTATTGGTCTCTACTGGTCTCTACTGGTCTCTACTGGTTTCTAGTGGTCTCTACTGGTCCCTACTGGTCTCTATTGGTCTCTACTGGTCTGTACTGGTCTCTGCTGGTCTCTACTGGTCTCTTCTGGTCTCTACAGGTCTCTACTGGTCTCTACTGGTCTCTATTGGTCTCTACTGGTCTCTACTGGTCTCTACTGGTCTCTACTGGTCTCTACTGGTCTCTACTGCCCCCCAGTCCTTACCGGTCTCCATGACGGTGCCTGAGCGGCGTCTTCAGCCTCTGGGGGCGGAGCCAGAGCTGGACTAGACTCCTCCCCCTGCTGGTCATTACACAGAAACACAGATGTTGTTGGGGGCGGAGCTTAGAGCAACATTCTCTTTCAGATTTCAGATTTATTACTGTATTTACTTTTTAAAATGGGACCAGTAGCTACATATTAATGGACATTGACATGTAAATCTGTGGGTTGTAGCCAAGTGGCTCATTTCCATCCCCAGTCCCATTGGCAGGTTGATGTTAGACATAAAAACAATGAGGATAAAAAGTCCAAGAGGCAGGACGAGGACAACACAACACCTTGACATCTGACACAAAACATATATGAAGGACATAAACCAGCAGTTAACTGACCATAGACGGTTAAAAGAGTGGGTAAGGGGATCAACAGATTACTGAGAAGTTATAAAGAGCTACAGTGCTAGTTAAAGAGCTACAGTGCTAGTTAAAGAGCTACAGTGCTAGTTAAAGTGCTATGTGCTAAAGTGACGAGTGCATAAATACAAGATTTTTTTTTTTTTTTTCAAAGGAGGTTAAATCGAAAGCAACTGGACTTAGTTATTTGTCTAGGAAGACGTTTCACCTCTCATCCAAGAGGCTTCATCAGTTCATGTACGCATCTGACCAGGCTGGGACTGGTCCAACTATCTGGTGTGGAGACTCACTATTTAACCTCTTGTGTGGGCGTTCACAAGGGTGATGATGTCACTGGTTCCCATTTGTGCTCCAAGTGCCAACGACAGTCGTTTAAATGACTGCCTTTGATGGAAGGTTGGTTTCGACTTCGTTAGTGCCGTATTGTGTTATAACGACAGTCGTTGGAGCCACTTGCCACTTGTGAACAGTGGTTGTTCTTTGAGGCTAGATTGTTGAATCTCCTGGGAAGGGATGAAAGGGCAGCATTGTAAATTGGAGATAGGTGGTGTCTCAGGCCACCTCCCCTGTTGAGGGATGGTTTCTCTACTTTTACAAAAATAGCTTCTTTGACTCCTCTTTCAAACCAACTGTCCTCTCTGTCTAGGATTTGGACATTGCTGTCCTCAAAGGAGTGGGCTTTCTCCTTGAGATGTAAATGGACAGCAGAGTCCAGTCCTGAGGAGTTTGCTCTCCTGTGTTGGGCCATGCGTTTATGCAGTGGTTGTTTTGTTTCTCCAATGTAGAGGTCTTTGCATTCCTCGTTGCATTGGACTGCATACACCAGATTGCTTTTGTGGGTGTGTGGTGTTCTGTCCTTGGGATGTACCAATCTCTGTCTGAGTGTGTTGCTGGGTTTGAAATACACAGGGATACGGTGTTTGTTAAAGATCCTCCTGAGTTTTTCTGATACTCCAGACACATATGGAATGACTATGTTGTTTCTCTTGTTTTGTCTTTCTTTCTCAACCACTTTGCTGGTTTTCTTTCTGGAAGCAGCTGCAGTTTTCACAAAGGTCCAGCTAGGGTAACCACAAGTTGTGAGGGCGCCTCTCAGGTGCTTGTGTTCTGCCCCTTGGGCCTGTGAGCTGGTGGGCACGTTATCAGCTCTGTGTTGTAAAGTTCTGATAACCCCAAGCTTATGTTCCAGAGGGTGGTGAGAGTCGAAAAGTAGATATTGGTCTGTATGTGTGGGTTTTCTGTATACCCCAATGTGGAGGCTCCTGTCCTTTTTCATATGGACGTCACAATCTAAGAAAGGCAGACTATTGTCCTTGACATCCTCTCTGGTGAACTTGATGTTTTTGTCCACTGAGTTAATGTGTTCGGTAAAAGCTTGCACCTCTTTGGTTTTGATTTTAACCCATGTGTCGTCCACATACCTGAACCAGTGGCTCGGTGTTGTTCCTTCAAAGGAGTTTAGAGCCTTTTTCTCTACCTCCTCCATGTACAGGTTTGCCACAATAGGGGATACTGGTGAACCCATGGCACAGCCGTGTTTTTGCCTGTAAAATTTGCCGTTGAACTGGAAGTATGTGGTGTTCAGGCACAAATCCAGAAGCTGGCAAATATGTTCGGGTTTGAGTTTTGTTCGGTTTTGCAGGGAGTTGTCTTGTGTGAGTCGTTCTCTTACTGTGGCCGAAGCCTCCATAGTTGGGATACAGGTAAAAAGAGAAGTCACGTCATAGGATACCATAGTGTCATCTGGTTCCATTTTTATGTCCCGGACTTTATCCACAAAGTCTATAGAGTTTTGGATGTGGTGTGGGGTGTTTCCCACCAAAGGAGCCAAGATATTAGCAATGTGTTTGGCTATGTTGTAAGTGACCGAGTTTATGCTGCTGACAATGGGCCTGAGCGGGGACCCTTCTTTATGGATTTTGGGGAGTCCATATAGGCATGGGGTTGAGTCCTGGGGGTAAAGCCGGTAGTATTGTGTTTTGTCTGAAACTCTGAAACGAGACCCGACCAGTGGCTATAAAAAGAAGGTGATAGAATGTCTACAACAATTACAAAAAGAAGGGGTCATTGACAAAACACAATACTACCGGCTTTACCCCCAGGACTCAACCCCATGCCTATATGGACTCCCCAAAATCCATAAAGAAGGGTCCCCGCTCAGGCCCATTGTCAGCAGCATAAACTCGGTCACTTACAACATAGCCAAACACATTGCTAATATCTTGGCTCCTTTGGTGGGAAACACCCCACACCACATCCAAAACTCTATAGACTTTGTGGATAAAGTCCGGGACATAAAAATGGAACCAGATGACACTATGGTATCCTATGACGTGACTTCTCTTTTTACCTGTATCCCAACTATGGAGGCTTCGGCCACAGTAAGAGAACGACTCACACAAGACAACTCCCTGCAAAACCGAACAAAACTCAAACCCGAACATATTTGCCAGCTTCTGGATTTGTGCCTGAACACCACATACTTCCAGTTCAACGGCAAATTTTACAGGCAAAAACACGGCTGTGCCATGGGTTCACCAGTATCCCCTATTGTGGCAAACCTGTACATGGAGGAGGTAGAGAAAAAGGCTCTAAACTCCTTTGAAGGAACAACACCGAGCCACTGGTTCAGGTATGTGGACGACACATGGGTTAAAATCAAAACCAAAGAGGTGCAAGCTTTTACCGAACACATTAACTCAGTGGACAAAAACATCAAGTTCACCAGAGAGGATGTCAAGGACAATAGTCTGCCTTTCTTAGATTGTGACGTCCATATGAAAAAGGACAGGAGCCTCCACATTGGGGTATACAGAAAACCCACACATACAGACCAATATCTACTTTTCGACTCTCACCACCCTCTGGAACATAAGCTTGGGGTTATCAGAACTTTACAACACAGAGCTGATAACGTGCCCACCAGCTCACAGGCCCAAGGGGCAGAACACAAGCACCTGAGAGGCGCCCTCACAACTTGTGGTTACCCTAGCTGGACCTTTGTGAAAACTGCAGCTGCTTCCAGAAAGAAAACCAGCAAAGTGGTTGAGAAAGAAAGACAAAACAAGAGAAACAACATAGTCATTCCATATGTGTCTGGAGTATCAGAAAAACTCAGGAGGATCTTTAACAAACACCGTATCCCTGTGTATTTCAAACCCAGCAACACACTCAGACAGAGATTGGTACATCCCAAGGACAGAACACCACACACCCACAAAAGCAATCTGGTGTATGCAGTCCAATGCAACGAGGAATGCAAAGACCTCTACATTGGAGAAACAAAACAACCACTGCATAAACGCATGGCCCAACACAGGAGAGCAAACTCCTCAGGACTGGACTCTGCTGTCCATTTACATCTCAAGGAGAAAGCCCACTCCTTTGAGGACAGCAATGTCCAAATCCTAGACAGAGAGGACAGATGGTTTGAAAGAGGAGTCAAAGAAGCTATTTTTGTAAAAGTAGAGAAACCATCCCTCAACAGGGGAGGTGGCCTGAGACACCACCTATCTCCAATTTACAATGCTGCCCTTTCATCCCTTCCCAGGAGATTCAACAATCTAGCCTCAAAGAACAACCACTGTTCACAAGTGGCAAGTGGCTCCAACGACTGTCGTTATAACACAATAGGGCACTAACGAAGTCGAAACCAACCTTCCATCAAAGGCAGTCATTTAAACGACTGTCGTTGGCACTTGGAGCACAAATGGGAACCAGTGACATCATCACCCTTGTGAACGCCCACACAAGAGGTTAAATAGTGAGTCTCCACACCAGTTAGTTGGACCAGTCCCAGCCTGGTCAGATGCGTACATGAACTGATGAAGCCTCTTGGATGAGAGGTGAAACGTCTTCCTAGACAAATAACTAAGTCCAGTTGCTTTCGATTTAACCTCCTTTGAAATACTATGACCTGGACAAATGAGAATATGCACCGGCATAAATACAAGATTGAATTGAATGTGATTGCACGATGCCCCAATAAAGTGCAGGATCGACTTAAACTGCACCATCCCATAGCACACCACTGCACATGCAGATGTGTGTCCAATAGTGCACAAAGTTTGTATACATAAATGTATTATGTTCACACACCATTGTATGAAATTGAGATACATATGTAGCCTATATGTATACACAATACAGAAAAGGAAGACCCGATCGGTTTGATCTGTTTGATCCATTCAACAGGAAGTTCAACAGGAAGTTCAACAGGAAGTTCAACAGGAAGTTCAACAGGAAGTTCAACGGGAAGTTCAACGGGAAGTTCAACAGGAAGCTCAACAGGAAGTTCAACGGGAAGTTCAACGGGAAGTTCAACGGGAAGCTCAACAGGAAGTTCAACAGGAAGTTCAACAGGAAGCTCAACAGGAAGTTCAACAGGAAGCTCAACAGGAAGCTCAACGGGAAGTTCAACGGGAAGCTCAACAGGAAGTTCAACAGGAAGTTCAACAGGAAGCTCAACAGGAAGCTCAACAGGAAGTTCAACAGGAAGCTCAACAGGAAGTTCAACGGGAAGCTCAACGGGAAGCTCAACGGGAAGTTCAACGGGAAGTTCAACGGGAAGTTCAACGGGAAGCTCAACGGGAAGCTCAACGGGAAGTTCAACAGGAAGCTCAACAGGAAGCTCAACAGGAAGCTCTGTCACTACCCGATTTGCAACGCTACCCGATTTGTGACAGCTATGTACGGCAACTCCACTTGGACAAACTTAGTTGAATTGACTTAGGATCACTGCCCTGTGTGCGTCGCCAGAGACGGTTTATCTTTTTATTTATTTTTTTTAAATACTTTATTAGTAATGTAAACTGAGGGTTGGTTGTGGTGGTCTGGATCTTGATGCTCAGAAAACAGGAACAGAGGCGACTTTTAGTGTTTACTCTCGTCTTTTCTCGCCGGCCTCATCACCATGACAACCACAAACAATCACAACTACCACAACACTCACTGAATAAACGAGTCTGCCGCAGCTGTCTTATGACGGACCTCCGCGGTTTTTATTTTATTTTATCTTATTTTTTAATCATTTTCACAGTACCGTATTTTAAATTCACAGAACTTTAAGCATGTACGCAAATCGGGCAGCGCCCAAATGAAGTTTGTCCAAGTGGAGTTGCCGTAGGCAGCTGTCCAAGATGGCGGCCGGTCTGCGCATGCGCAGACCTGTTTTGTCACAAATCGGGTAGGGTTGCAAATCAGGTAGTGACAAGCTCAACAGGAAGTTCAACAGGAAGTCCAACAGGAAGTTCAACAGGAAGTTCAACAGGAAGTCCAACAGGAAGTTCAACAGGAAGTTCAACAGGAAGCTCAACAGGAAGTTCAGAGGTCAGACTGGACTCACCTGTCGCCGCAGAGCAGCAGCGGAAGAAGAAGAAGAGGAGGAGCTCTCGTCCAGCTTCGCCTGCAGCTGATTGGCCATCAGACGAACTCTAGATCCCACAAACACGTCCTCACCCACCTCAGTGTCGACGCCACCGTTCAGGTCACATGACTGAGAACAGACAGATCAACTGTCAGCTGATCTGAGTTCAGTTTCATCTCATTAAAGGGACAGTTCAACAGCGTTCTGAACCACCAACCTCCAGCTGCTCCCGGCTCCGCCTCCGTTTACCGGCTGCAGCGTCCGCATGCTCCTAGAGACAGATGTTAACAGCTGGACGTCAATAGATACAGATGTTAACAGCTTGACACAAACACGGTAGATCTACAGTAGATACAGATGTTTACAGCTGGATATCAACACAGTAGATCTCCAGTAGATACAGATGTTTAACAACTGGATATCAACACAGTAGATCTACAGTAGATACAGATGTTTAACAACTGGATATCAACACAGTAGATCTACAGTAGATACAGATGTTAACAGCTGGACTGATCACTGTAGATCTACAGTAGATACAGATGTTTAACAGCTGGACGTAAACACTGTAGATGGACAGTAGATACAGATGTTAACAGCTGGACGTAAACACTGTAGATCTACAGTAGATACAGATGTTAACAGCTGGACGTAAACACTATAGATGGACAGTAGATACAGATGTTTAACAGCTGGACGTAAACACTGTAGATCTACAGTAGATACAGATGTTAACAGCTGGACGTAAACACTGTAGATCTACAGTAGATACAGATGTTAACAGCTGGACGTAAACACTATAGATGGACAGTAGATACAGATGTTTAACAGCTGGACGTAAACACTGTAGATGGACAGTAGATACAGATGTTAACAGCTGGACGTAAACACTGTAGATCTACAGTAGATACAGATGTTAACAGCTGGACGTAAACACTATAGATGGACAGTAGATACAGATGTTTAACAGCTGGACATAAACACTGTAGATGGACAGTAGATACAGATGTTTACAGCTGGACGTAAACACTGTAGATGGACAGTAGATACAGATGTTAACAGCTGGACTGATCAGTGTAGATGGACAGTAGATACAGATGTTTAACAGCTGGACATAAACACTGTAGATCAACAGTAGATACAGATGTTAACAGCTGGACATAAACACAGTAGATCTACAATAGATACAGATGTTTACAGCTGTTGGTACCTTTAGTTTCTTCCTCCTGGACGGACTCTGTCCCAGTCGGCTGAGGAGAGAAGCCGGCGTGATGAGAGCTGAGAGGAGCTCGGAGCTGTGGACCAACGAGCCTGAGACACAGAGACAGAGAGAGGAGACGATGTCAGGCCTTAGCAGGACGGATTCGAACCTGTTCCCTGGTGCTGCAGCAGTGTGAGGCCTGACCAGCGGGGGGCGCCGTGTCTCTGAGCAGCTGGTAGAACTGGCTCAGGTACATGACCATGGACAGAGAGTCCGGTTCTCCCTCGGCCCACATCTCCTCGGCCGCCATCACCGGACTGATGCCGAACTCCCGCTCGGCCACGTCGAAGCCCAGACGCGTGTTCTCCTCCGTCGCCGTGGCGACCAGAGACTGGAACGGTCTGAGGGGACAGGAGGCGTTGACGGGTCAGAACAAGGCAAGGCAGTTTTATCTGTATAGCCCGTTTTTACCAGCAGTTTGTCTCAAAGGGCTTAAGCCGGTGCATATTCTCATTTGTCCAGGTCATAGTATTTCAAAGGAGGTTAAATGTAAAGCAACTGGACTTAGTTATTTGTCTAGGAAGACGTTTCACCTTCATCCAAGAGGCTTCATCAGTTCATGTAGCATCTGACCAGGCTGGGACTGGTCCAACTATCTGGTGTGGAGACTCACTATTTAACCTCTTGTGTGGGCGTTCACAAGGGTGATGATGTCACTGGTTCCCTTTGTGCTCCAAGTGCCAACGACAGTCGTTTAAATGACTGTCTTTGATGGAAAGTTGGTTTGGACTTCGTTAGTGCCCTATTGTGTTATAACGACAGTTGTTGGAGCCACTTGCCACTTGTGAACAGTTGTTGTTATTTGAGGCTAGATTGTTGAATCTCCTGGGAAGGGATGAAAGGGCAGCATTGTAAATTGGAGATAGGTGGTGTCTGAGACCACCTCCCCTGTTGAGGGATGGTTTCTCTACTTTTACATAGATGGCTTCTTTAACTCCTCTTTCAAACCATCTGTCCTCTCTGTCCAGGATGTGGACATTGCTGTCATCAAAGGAGTGGGCTTTCTCCTTGAGATGTAAATGGACAGCAGACCTCTACATTGGAGAAACAAAACAACCGCTGCATAAACGCATGGCCCAACACAGGAGAGCTAAGTCCTCAGGCCTGGACTCTGCTGACCATTTACACCAGCTTAATGGGAGGACTGGATGGCAGACTGGTTCATAGAGGACAGACCAGCTTAATGGAGGACTGGATGGCAGACTGGTTCATAGAGGACAGACCAGCTTAATGGAGGACTGGATGGCAGACTGGTTCATAGAGGACAGACCAGCTTAATGGAGGACTGGATGGCAGACTGGTTCATAGAGGACAGACCAGCTTAATGGAGGACTGGATGGCAGACTGGTTCATAGAGGACAGACCAGCTTAATGGAGGACTGGATGGCAGACTGGTTCATAGAGGACAGACCAGCTTAATGGAGGACTGGCTGGCAGACTCAGACGGGTCAGGACTCGGTCTTACATCAGGTCCGGTCTGTGGCGGTGGATCAGGGCGCACAGAGCCAGGCCGCTCTTCCAGGAAGTCGTCAGGTCCTCGACGGCGACGCCACGGTAACCACGAGTCTGTTCCTGACACCAGGTCAGCAGCTGATTGGACTGAGAGAGGGACTCTGTGGGACAGAGGGCCAATCAGATCAAAGCTTTACGGGAGGGTAAAAGCTGAGGGCCAATCAGATCAAAGCTTTACAGGAGGGTAAAAGCTGAGGGCCAATCAGATCAAAGCTTTACAGGAGGGTAAAGGCCGAGAGCCAATCAGATCAAAGCTTTACGGGAGGGTAAAAGCTGAGGGCCAATCAGATCAAAGCTTTACAGGAGGGTAAAGGCCGAGAGCCAATCAGATCAAAGCTTTCCAGGAGGGTAAAAGCTGAGAGCCAATCAGATCAAAGCTTTACAGGAGGGTAAAAGCTGAGGGCCAATCAGATCAAAGCTTTACAGGAGGGTAAAAGCTGAGAGCCAATCAGATCAAAGCTTTACGGGAGGGTAAAAGCCGAGGGCCAATCAGATCAAAGCTTTACGGGAGGGTAAAAGCTGAGAGCCAATCAGATCAAAGCTTTACGGGTGGGTAAAAGCTGAGGGCCAATCAGATCAAAGCTTTACAGGAGGGTAAAAGCTGAGAGCCAATCAGATCAAAGCTTTACAGGAGGGTAAAAGCTGAGGGCCAATCAGATTGAAGCTGAACTCACCTTCTCGGAAGAATCTGGGTGAAGGCAAGCGGATGATGTCATCACAGTCTGCGTTAAGCCCCGCCTCCTCTCCCGTGTCCACCAGGTGTCTCACCTCACCAGAAAAACAACACGTTTTAGTAATGGTGAAGAAATTTACCACAGTCAGTGAACACAACACAACCTGTCGTTACCCGTAGCTGTACAGGTGTGTGTCTGTTGTGTTGTGTAGTTACCTGTGCAGGTGTGTGTCTGTTGTGTTACCTGTGCAGGTGTGTGTCTGTTGTGTTACCTGTGCAGGTGTGAGGCTCGGGGGGGTTGTGTTGACGTATCGTGTTGCTGGATCCACAGAGAACAGGCTGATGTTCTTCTGCATGTTCTCTGGAGTCGTCTGAGGGAGGAGACGATACAGACTCTCTCTGAAACACACGGAGACGCCGGGACTGTTACCATGGTGACCACAGGTAAGACTGTTACCATGGTGACCACAGGTAAGACTGTTACCATGGTGACCACAGGTAGGACAGACAGGTGTGTGTGTGTCCTGCTCAGGTGAGTCCAAGGCAAGGCAATTTTATCTGTATAGCCCGTTTTTTACAAACAGTTTGTCTCAAAGGGCTTTTTTACATCCCATCATACCGTAACAACATCCTCTGTCCTTAGACCCTCACATCCACTGAGGAAAAACTCCATGGAAAACCCTTTTAACAGGGAAAACCAGGAGAAACCTCAGGGTGAGCAACAGAGGAGGGATCATCACCCAGGACGGACAGACGGGACAGAGATGTTGTTACAGACAAGAAAACAGTTTACAGTTTATGACACAGAATGTGAGAAATATGGAAATGTTAACAACAGCTGAAGGAGGAAGATTCTGGTAGGCAAGGGAGGCAGGGAGAGCAGACCAGCTTAATGGAGGACTGGATGGCAGACTGGTTCATAGGAAGAGAGGGCAGACCAGCTTAATGGGAGGACTGGATGGCAGACTGGTTCATAGAGGACAGACCAGCTTAATGGAGGACTGGATGGCAGACTGGTTCATAGAGGACAGACCAGCTTAATGGAGGACTGGATGGCAGACTGGTTCATAGGAAGAGAGGACAGACCAGCTTAATGGAGGACTGGATGGCAGACTGGTTCATAGGAAGAGAGGACAGACCAGCTTCATGGGAGGACTGGATGGCAGACTGGTTCATAGGAAGAGAGGACAGACCAGCTTAATGGAGGACTGGATGGCAGACTGGTTCATAGGAAGAGAGGACAGACCAGCTTAATGGAGGACTGGATGGCAGACTGGTTCATAGGAAGAGAGGACAGACCAGCTTAATGGAGGACTGGATGGCAGACTGGTTCATAGGAAGAGAGGGCAGACCAGCTTAATGGGAGGACTGGATGGCAGACTGGTTCATAGAGGACAGACCAGCTTAATGGAGGACTGGATGGCAGACTGGTTCATAGAGGACAGACCAGCTTAATGGAGGACTGGATGGCAGACTGGTTCATAGGAAGAGAGGACAGACCAGCTTAATGGAGGACTGGATGGCAGACTGGTTCATAGGAAGAGAGGACAGACCAGCTTAATGGGAGGACTGGATGGCAGACTGGTTCATAGGAAGAGAGGACAGACCAGCTTAATGGAGGACTGGATGGCAGACTGGTTCATAGGAAGAGAGGACAGACCAGCTTAATGGGAGGACTGGATGGCAGACTGGTTCATAGAGGACAGACCAGCTTAATGGAGGACTGGATGGCAGACTGGTTCATAGGAAGAGAGGACAGACCAGCTTAATGGAGGACTGGATGGCAGACTGGTTCATAGAGGACAGACCAGCTTAATGGAGGACTGGATGGCAGACTGGTTCATAGAGGACAGACCAGCTTAATGGAGGACTGGATGGCAGACTGGTTCATAGGAAGAGAGGACAGACCAGCTTAATGGGAGGACTGGATGGCAGACTGGCTCATAGGAAGAGAGGACAGACCAGCTTAATGGGAGGACTGGATGGCAGAC
>NC_140929.1:352500-357500 GCF_045865225.1 Trachurus japonicus
TGTCCAGATGTGTCTCTACGTGTCCAGATGTGTCTCTAACTGTCCAGATGTGTCTCTACGTGTCCAGATGTGTCCAGATGTGTCTCTACGTGTCCAGATGTGTCTCTACGTGTCCAGATGTGTCTCTACGTGTCCAGATGTGTCTCTAACTGTCCAGATGTGTCTCTATGTGTCCAGATGTGTCTCTACGTGTCCAGATGTGTCTCTACGTGTCCAGATGTGTCTCTACGTGTCCAGATGTGTCTCTAACTGTCCAGATGTGTCTCTATGTGTCCAGATGTGTCTCTACGTGTCCAGATGTGTCTCTACGTGTCCAGATGTGTCTCTACGTGTCCAGATGTGTCTCTAACTGTCCAGATGTGTCTCTACGTGTCCAGATGTGTCCAGATGTGTCTCTACGTGTCCAGATGTGTCTCTACGTGTCCAGATGTATCCAGATGTGTCCAGATGTGTCTCTATGTGTCCAGATGTGTCCCTACGTGTCCAGATGTGTCTCTACGTGTCCAGATGTGTCTCTACGTGTCTCTACGTGTCCAGATGTGTCTCTACGTGTCCAGATGTGTCTCTATGTGTCCCTACGTGTCCAGATGTGTCTCTACGTGTCCAGATGTGTCTCTACGTGTCTCTATGTGTCCAGATGTGTCCCTACGTGTCCAGATGTGTCTCTACGTGTCCCTACGTGTCCAGATGTGTCTCTCCAGATGTGTCTCTATGTGTCCCTACGTGTCCAGATGTGTCTCTACGTGTCTCTATGTGTCCAGATGTGTCTCTACGTGTCCAGATGTGTCTCTACGTGTCTCTATGTGTCCAGATGTGTCCCTACGTGTCCAGATGTGTCTCTACGTGTCCAGATGTGTCTCTACGTGTCTCTATGTGTCCAGATGTGTCCCTACGTGTCCAGATGTGTCTCTACGTGTCCAGATGTGTCTCTATGTGTCCAGATGTGTCTCTACGTGTCTCTATGTGTCCAGATGTGTCCCTACGTGTCCAGATGTGTCTCTACGTGTCCAGATGTGTCTCTACGTGTCCCTACGTGTCCAGATGTGTCTCTACGTGTCCAGATGTGTCTCTACGTGTCCCTACGTGTCCAGATGTGTCTCTCCAGATGTGTCTCTATGTGTCCCTACGTGTCCAGATGTGTCTCTACGTGTCCAGATGTGTCTCTACGTGTCTCTATGTGTCCAGATGTGTCTCTACGTGTCCAGATGTGTCTCTACGTGTCCAGATGTGTCTCTACGTGTCTCTATGTGTCCAGATGTGTCCCTACGTGTCCAGATGTGTCTCTATGTGTCCAGATGTGTCTCTACGTGTCCAGATGTGTCTCTATGTGTCCAGATGTGTCTCTACGTGTCTCTATGTGTCCAGATGTGTCTCTACGTGTCCAGATGTGTCCAGATGTGTCTCTACGTGTCCAGATGTGTCTCTACGTGTCCAGATGTGTCTCTACGTGTCTCTATGTGTCCAGATGTGTCTCTACGTGTCCAGATGTGTCCAGATGTGTCTCTACGTGTCCAGATGTGTCTCTACGTGTCCAGATGTATCCAGATGTGTCCAGATGTGTCTCTACGTGTCCAGATGTGTCCAGATGTGTCCCTACCTGCAGTATCACTCCTTTCTCCAACAGACTCTGCTTCTTGGCCGTCATGACGAAGTAGTGCGTGTCGTCTTTGTAGTAGACGATGTTTTCCAGGTTGATACCTGTAAGAAGCAGGTGAGTCTGGTCAGAACGGTGTGAACTCTGTGGTTACCTTGGCGACCGGTCGTCGTCGTGGCGATCGATCGGACTCGGAGACGAACCGGTTTCCTGTCTCAGCTCCTGGAAGAACCTCTGGTTGAAGATGAAGGCCACGCCGCTGAGCTCCTCCACCTTGGCCTCGGCCGTCGTGTTGCGGTTCTTGAAGTTGGCCGTGATGGCGATGGCCAGTTTCCCCCGGAACTCCTTACGCCGGAAACCTGCTCCGACAGGAACCGGCCAATCAGGAGACGGCACACAGGGAAGATCCATTTAAAGGGATAGATCACCCAAAATTGAAATTTCAGTCATTATCTCCTCCCCCTCATGTGGACTAAGGGCTGGGAGAAGTTTCAGAGTCCTCCGTGGCTTCTCTGAGTTACAGGGGGTCTCGGCGTAGCAGTGCATGTCCATATGACGGTTGCAGATGGATACCAACTGTCTTCGTAACAAAAAGACACACCAAAAAACATCCAGATACCTCCATGCTGCTCCTATGTAATGTCCGTCTTGAATTGAAGCCCCGAAATGCAAAATTGTTCCGAAAACAATTAAATAAGTCTATGTTTCAAGCTTGTTTTGTAGCGGAGCTTCTTGAAGCTCCTCTTCCCGGTTCGTTAAATTTGACAAACTGGGAAGAGGAGCTTCCGCTACAAAACAAGCTTGAAATATAGACTTATTTAATTATTTTCTGAACAATTTCTCATGTTGGGGCTTCAATACAAGCCAGACATTACATACAAGCAGCATGGAGGTATCTGGATGTTTTTTGGTGTGTCTTTTTGTTACGAAGACAGTTGGTATCCATTTGCAACCGTCATATGGACATGCACTGCTACGCCGAGACCCCCTGTAACTCAGAGAAGCCACGGAGGACTCTGAAACTTCTCCCAGCCCTTAGTCCACATGAGGAAATTTCAATTTTGGGTGAACTATCCCTTTAAAGTGAACAGGTGAGGTGTGTTGTACAGGTGTGAGTCCAGGTGTGTGTACCTGGCAGTGTGTTCCTACGTCCGTCTGCTCCGATGATCACGTCAAACTCCAGCTGGTTGACAGGATGAGACTTGGGACTCACCTCCATCCTCCATCCCTCTGGACAGGTGGACAGGTGGACAGGAGGACAGGTGAACAACAACTAGACTCAATAAAAACTACAACTAAGACTCAATAAAAACTACAACTAAGACTAAGTGTGTGTGTGTGTGTGTTAAGATTAAGATATACTTTATTAGTCCTTGACAAGAAACTTGTCTTGGGCACAAGTGCTGACACAGCTGCATCTAAAACCACACATGCATATAGCGAGCACATGGTACTCATACATCATCATGTGTGTGTGTATGTGTGTGTGTGTGTGAGTGTGTGTCCTCACGGTGTTGTCTCTGCTGGTCCGGCGGCTCCAGCAGCTTCTTGAACTCCACGTTGACGTGAACCTCGACCCCGAGCAGCAAGGCCACCTTCAGCAGGACCAGCTGCAGCTGTCGGATACCTGCACACACACACACACACACACACACACACACACACACACTCAACACGTCACACACTGCAAAAACTCTAAATCTTTCCAAGAATATTTGTCGTATTTCTTGTCAAAATGTCTCATTTCTAGTCAAAACTAATCTCTTTCCACTTAAAATAAGACTCCTCACCTAAAAATGAACTTGTTTTTAGATCAATTTAATTTGTTTCAAACAAATTTTCACTTGAAATAAGTAGAAAAATCTGCCAGTGAAAGCAAGTTTTTTGTGTTTGTAATAAGAAAGAAAAACTTGCTTATTTCAAGTGAAAATCTGCTTGAAAGAAGTAAAAAGTGTCTAAAAACAAGCTACTTTTTAATGTGATGAGTCTGTAATGGTAAATTTGAATATTCCTTTGTTTTAATCACTTGTGACGTCCCCACCCCTACTGCTTTCCCTCCAAGGTATCAGATCTTCACACCCATTTGTGTATTTTAATGTCTAGACCTTGTAATTAGTGTGAATGCTTCAGTATTCACACTATTGTTCTTCTGTTCGGCCATTTTCTTTATTCTCTTTTTATTAGTGTGAATGCTGAAAGCAGTGAATTATTTTCCCAGTCATCCTCTGTTGACTTCTGATAACTTGCTTCATGTTGAAACTGCTGCTCTCAGCCTGAAATTCACAGAAATGTTCATTGTTAGTCATTCAAGCTTGACTCTCAAGCTTTCTTGGTGTTGACACACTGTGTTTCCAACAGGTGCAGCTTTGGGCTCGTTAACTTCAGAGTGAGACAGAGTGCAGCTCATCAGCAGACAACAGTCTCTGCAACTGTGTGTGCACTGTGGCCTAGAGGCAGAGTGGAAGTCTACTGACCATGAGGTTGTGGGTTCGATTCCTACCTCGGTCAAACATTTGTATGGTGATCAGTCACTGCTTGCACTATTTGCTAATTCTGCAACAGCGTTCAGCTGCTTTCAGCAGTCACACGCATTTCCATCAGGAAATGCTACTTTATCAGGTTGCATTTCAAGTTTCGGAGACACCCAACCTCTCACTTTCTCATGATATACTCAATTGTTTAGGTCTCCCCATTGTCTTTGTCTTTTCTTTACCATCTCCGCTCGGGTGAGGACTGACCTTTCCTTGGAGGAAATAAAAACATGTCGGCAGACGAAGTCTCTATTTCATTATTCACCAACAGCAAACGGCTAAAAACTTCCACAACAAGTCTGATTTTAAGTAGAATGAGATTTGTATTGACTAGAAATTACATTGAAACTAGAAATAAGACAAATATTCTCTGTAAGATTTTGGATTGGGGGGCGGTGTTTAGCTCAGTTGGTAGAGCACCCGCCCCATGTGTTGAGGCTATAGTCCTCGCTGCAGGCGGCCCCGGTTCGAGTCCCACGTCGGACGGCCCTATCCTGCATGTCATTCCCCCCATCTCTGCCTCCCATTTCCTGTCACACTCTCAACTGTCCTATCGAATAAAGGCATGAAAAGCCAAAAAAAATATACTTTAAAGATTTTGGATTGGATTGGATTGTACTTTATTGTCCCGAAGGGAAATTTGTTTTGGGCTCGGAGCCACTGCATACACAAGACAATACATACGAGACATCCATACAAAATACTTTCACACCTTTAACACGCATTCAGAACAGTGAAGGGTGCTTCCACTCTATTACAAATAGGTCGGTAAAAACAGTCTGTAGAACTGATCAAATCAGCAGCTCTTTAAAGCAGAAGTAAGCGATCCGGTGGTTTTGGCTAATGCTGCGTTCCAGGCAGGCTTTTGAAACCGT
>NC_140929.1:362500-430000 GCF_045865225.1 Trachurus japonicus
AGACCCAACACACACACACACACACACACACACACACACACACACACACACACACATACACACACACACACACACACACACACACACACTCGTCTGTCTTGTTTTTATCAGATTTGCTTCCTAGAAAATCTTCAAACAGACTAAACAACACGAACGAGCGTCTGAACTCTGCTGCTGCTGCTGCTGCTGCTTCAGGCTGGTCGTCATGGTAACGTATCACCTGTTCAACGCCTATTAGACTAAAAGCCGTTTATTATTATGGGATGTGTCAATCATCATCACATTATCAGCTCCAGTCCGTCACAATAAAGCTCCACTTCAGCTGATTCTAAACATTTCAAAATAAAAGTAAAGTCAAAGAGTCGGTTTGTAGTTTAGTTTCTACTCACGTCTCCACTGCTCCGAGTCCACGGCTCTAATCCACTCTAATCACACACACACACACACAGACACACACACACACAGTGCACGTACACACACACACACAGACAGTCCAACAAGGTGAGGTCAGGGGGCGGGGCCACAGAGCAGTAAGCCCCGCCCCCCTGGGAACAGACAGTAATCTGTGAGTGTTGCAGCTAACGAGATTACAGAGAGGAGATCAGCAGCCAGAGACCATCGTCATCATCCTCATCTTCATCTTCATCCTCATCCTCATCCTCATCTTCATCTTCATCCTCATCCACCAAAGTGCACCACAGAACGCCACAGGAGGTCTTTCCTCAGACCATTGTACAATTCCTCACCCTTTTCTGGGGGAGGGGGGACATAAATATACACAATAACGTACCTCATTTTTAGTTTTTTGTACTACATCACTTTAAATTCATGTTGCACTGTATTTTAACTTGTATCTAGGTTGCTCCTTTGTCGTGTGTATTCGTTGTCTAGACATTGCAGGATATATTTGTATTCTATTTATTTTCCTTAACTGATTTATTATCTATCTATCTATCTATCTATCTATCTATCTATCTATCTATCTATCTATCTATCTATCTATCTATCTATCTATCTATCTATCTATCTATCTATCTATCTATCTATCTATCTATCTATCTATCTATCTAATCTATCTATCTATCTATCTATCTATCTATCTATCTATCTATCTATCTATCTATCTATCTATCTATCTATCTATCTATCTATCTATCTATCTATCTATCTATCTATCTATCTATCTATCTATCTATCTATCTATCTATCTATCTATCTATCTATCTATCTATCTATCTTCATCCTCATCCTCAGCAGTGCCTCCATCAGGCCGACGCCCGGAACTGCAGCTTCATCCTCCAGCTGATACTAAACAGTTATGATACACTCCATTTACTTATTTATTTATTTATTTTACCTCGGTTGTATGGAGCAGCTCCCAGTTTGCCCTCTGGGGTTTTTGCCCTCTGGGGTATTTGCCCTCTGGGGTATTTACCATTTCAATGTTGTGTAGAGTTTGTGTGGATGTGCTCTATGTGTTCTGTGTTTTTTGCCTTTCTGCAACATGAATTTCCCTTTGGGGACAATAAAGTTGAAAGTTGAAGTTGAAGTTGAGCTGCTGACTTGTTATTCAATCTATACCTGATTATTGATTTATGATTTTATTCTCTTGGTCCAGTTTCATTCTCACTATATAATAATAATAATGATCATAATAATAAGAGATTCACAGTACGCAGCTCCTCAGATACTCTGAGAACATTTGGAAGCCCTGCACGTAATCTATTAGAACTTTAATTCCCCAGACGTAATGGACCTTTACAACTATACGTATATCCTGTATCCACATCATCATCATGATGTGCTCATCTTTTTATTTGTCATTTCATGCAGCTGCAAAATGTAAATGTTTCCTTGTTTGTTACCATGTCTATTTCTGTACTTGTTTTTCTTGTACAGTCCCTTTATGATGAGCTGCCCAAAAAAAACTGTTAAAATAATAATAATAATAAAAACATTACAGGGATTTTACAGGGATGTAGTTTAATAAATTAACCTTTCCCATTGTCACTTTTTTTTTTTTTTCAATTCTGTTTTTATTTATTTTTTACATTTAAGTGACATAACAGACAATCAAACAAAGAAATAAGGGAAGAAAAACAAACAGCCAAAATGAACAATAACAACAACAAAATACAGCAAATCAGATCAGATCAGTCCATGGTCACAGTTCACCCTTCATCCTTGTGGATGTTATGTAGCCATGTCAAACCCTATTATGGTATGGTAGTGTCAGAGGTCCATAAACGGTTCCCATATCCTCAGGAAGGCATCCCCCTTATTTTTTAGAGCGTATGTGCGTTGTTCCAGTCTTAAAGTTTCATTTAAAGGTGCAATATGTAAGAAAGTGGCCAAAAACAGTTACTGCAGTCAAATTCAAAACACAGCGATCTAATTTTTCCTCCCAGCCGTAGCAGCAGCTCAGTGGAAGCAGCAGGGTTAGGGTTAAACTGAGGCTGAAACACCATGACGCCGCCGTGACTGGGAGAGAGCGCTAGGTGGCGCAACATGCAAACACGTACATTCAAAACATAAACATGATTTGCAGTCTGCAAAAAAAGATTTTTAATGCGAATACTCTGGCTGTGCTATTGTTGTTGGTGAGTTCATCATGTTATATGAACATTATTCCTGAATCTCTGTGACATATTAGGAGGATTTTACGGCCAGTTGCTTTAGATTTCTTACATACTGTACCTTTAGAGCAGAAGTAAGTGATATTTTTGTGTTAATCTAAGTCTTAAATAGTTGTATCTTCCGACAGCAATCACTTCTATAGAGTGTTTGGTCTGAAACACGGGTCTGTCAGTCACTCTGCTCTGCTCTGAGCCCAGGAGAAAACTTTCCTTGTATCCTACAACCTTTATCCAATGAGGAGAGAGAACGGCATAAAGGGGCAGTCCTCTCTGTGTGTGCAGCCAAGGGATGCGCCTGAATGTGGTGACGTAGGGACGAGGACTGTTATGGTGCGTTCAGGGCAACCCGTAACTCGTGTTTTTCCGACCTGTGAAGTGGTACCAGTTCGATCTGGTACGAGTTCACGGGTCAGAAGTTACGAGTGGCCGTTATAGTGACTTTCACAGGTAAAACAGGTCGGAGAAACACGAGTGGGTTGCCTGGAACGCTACAAAGTCGTAAGTCGTGACTTGAAGTTGTAATTTACGGTTTCAAAAGCCTGCCTGGAACGCAGCATTAGTCAAAACCACCGGATCGCTTACTTCTGCTTTAAGATTTGTTTAAACAGATTAAATGATGGGGGTCTTTGTTGAATCCAGTTGAGCAAGATGCACTTCTTTGCTATATAGGACATTATGATAATCCTCTTCCTGCGTGTGATGTCCAGTGTCTTGTCCAGTTCCGTACCAAAGAGGAACCGTGTTGGTGTAAGGTCCAACAGTTAGATCATGTATCGCTTTCCAGAAACGTTCTAATTCCTTGCATTCCCAAAAGACATGCATAATTGAACCTATACATGTTTTACAACGATGACATCTGGGGGATGAGTTGGGAAACATTTTACTTAAGCGGAGTGGAGTAAGGTACATCCTGTGCATGAATTTATAATTTTGTTTGATTATTTTATTACACGACAGTGAGGAAAAAACATTTTGACATATGGTATCCCATTGATCTTCATCAAATGCACATCCCATATCCTTCTGCCATACAGTATGTTCTTAAGTGGGGTCAAGGAAGAGCTGTAATGGTTCAACAAAGTACTATAAATTACAGAGACTTTTCCTTTTAATGATGTGGATTTCACCAAAATCTCCTCAAGATTGGTCAGCCCCAAAGACAGGCGTTTTTCCTTTTTTAGAGTGTTTATTAGATGGCGAATTTGTAAGTATTTATAAAGGTCCTGGTTCGGGATTTCGTATTCTGACATTAAGTCTATAAAGGACTTGAGTGTGTCCTCGGCAAACAAATGTTGGAATTGACGTCGTATACCGTTGTCTCTTCACTTTGCAAACAAGGAGCCACCAACTGATGGTGGCAGATCTGGGTTTAAGGATAAAGGAGAGAGCCTGGAGATTTTGCCAAAATTCCCACAAAACTTATTTACATCTTGCCAAGCCCGAAGAGTGTTGTAAACTACATATGTTTTTGTTATTTGGTGTAGTGCATTTATATTGTTACGTCTTTGCACCGAGCTAATCAAGCCCTTTGTCTGGGCGGCCCAGTAGTACATCTGCAAGTCTGGTAATACCAGTCCCCCCTTCTCTCTGGACTTTGTTCAAGTTTTAAAAGCTATTCTTGGCAAGGAATTTTTCCAGATAAAAGAGGTCAAAATGTTGTTTATAGATTTAAAGAATGTTTTATCCAAGTAACAGGGCAGTGACTGAAATAAATAACTAAAGCGGGGCAGGACATTCATTTTAATTACATTGATTAGTCCGAGAAATTAGATAGGGAGCATTTTCCAACCTTTTTAAGCAATGGAACATAATTTATGAGGTAAAGATTTTTAAGTTTTAAAGCCACATTCACCCCAAGATATTTAAAACTGTTCTGAGCCCAGGGTTAGGGGGTTACAAAGGTTCGGGGCAGTTTTGTGTGCGAAGTTGCAGGGAGCTGTCACGCTATGCTGCCATCTTGTTCGGGCTCTCTAGCGCCCCCTCCCATTGTCACTTTTTATAATAACTAGAGGAATGAATCCCATGTTTCCATAGTGACACCTGATTAGTTGCAAATGAATTACACATTTTATTTGTTCTAAATGAACCTTTAACAGCGAGAGGACAAAGCTGTTTGCTTTATGCAAATATATGTTTATTATTATTATTGCAACAGAGTTAAAGTCATGACTCTGATTAACAAAATATAATGAAACTATAATATAAATATATAGAAAACATGATTAGAAAAGGAAAAATAAAAAAATAAAAAGAAATGTTGTAACATGAATGAACTTTTATTGATGAATTAGTGAATAGATGAAGTTCAGAGTGATGATGTCACAACCATCTCAGTAACAAGTTCAATGACACAAACGTCGTCTCGTCAGGAGTTTTGCTGTAAAACAAAAAACAAGAGAGAAAGAAAATGTAAAACGACTGATCAATAAAGTTTGTACAAAGTGTAAACAGGAAGTAGTTTCTCACCAACAAAGCACGTCCCTTCGTTTCTATCGGCAACAGGAAGTTTCCCAGAGAACAGACGACGCAGGCGACGGCGAAGGGAACGAGCGCCAGAATCACCGACTGAGACATCAGCACCTGAAGTACACACACACACACACACACACACACACACACACACACTTAGTCTTAGTTTTTATTTATTCTTCTTTGTAGTTTTTAACCTAATATATATTTATATATATATATATATATATATATATATATATATATATATATATATATATATATACTAGGAGTGTGACGACTCAGCTCACGAGACGAGACGAGATTTTAATAAAACTATAAAGACTAAATCTCTGACTGGACCAACAGACTTTTATTTGCACATGCATTAGTGTTGTGTGCAATGTTTTATTATAACTCTTTACATGCATGATGTCAGCATGAGCTTTTAATAAACTTCTTCTTCCATAAATTGAAACTAAAACTAAAACGTATAAAAGTTAAAATAAAAGAAATAAAATAAAATAAAATATTCCTTTATTTTTTTCAAGTGCAAACAATATTATGTGCAGTGATTCCTCTAGGATTTCCTCGGGTACTCGGACCCCCCCTCCGCCCCGTCGGACGGTCTGATGGGGGGCGGATAGTAATTTTAACACATTAGCGCGATTTAGTGCAGTTTATTACCGTCACAACGCGACCTGTCCATGTGCCCGTGTGTGTGTGTAAGCGTGTGTGTGTGCACCAGCGAGCGAGAGAGAGACAGAGTTGTTAATTAATGATAAACGCTGGACGCCCTGGTTGATCGGTTTGGTTTTTACTGAGGAGGAACTATGAAGAACTCAGCTGTGACTGAAAAGAAAAGCTCCTAAACCGAGTCCAGTAGAGTTGGAACTGTGTAGTGGAAAGTGGTGCAAAGTCATGTAACTGGTAGTGGAAACTCTGCTTTACATTGTTTTAACATTAAAAATCTCGTCACACCCCTAATATATACGTATATACAGTATATTAGGTATATATTAGGTATATATATTATATATTATACTCTCTGAACCCGGGTCTGGATTCTGTTCTGACCTGAGCGATGAAGGGAGCGATCATTCCTCCGATGCGACTGAACGAGGTGCAGAACCCCATCCCCAGGGACCGGGCCACGGTGGGGTAGACCTGAGACACAACACAACCAGACCGGATCAGACCGGACCGGACCGGATCGGACCGGACCACACCGGACCACACCGGACCGGACCGGATCAGAATCTGGACTCACCTCAGCTGTGTAGATGTAGACCACGTTGAAGTTCATGGAGACCAGAGAGCGGAGCAGGAAGAGCAGAACCGTGAAGCCAAACCTGCAGAGACAGAAACACAGACCTGGTTCAGACCTGGACCCAGTCAGACCTGGACCCAGTTAGACCTGGTTCAGACCTGGACCCAGTTAGACCTGGACCCAGTTAGACCTGGACCCAGTCAGACCTGGACCCAGTTAGACCTGGACCCAGTTAGACCTGGACCCACTTAGACCTGGTTCAGACCTGGACCTGGTTAGACCTGGTTCAGACCTGGACCCAGTTAGACCTGGACCCACTTAGACCTGGACCCAGTCAGACCTGGACCCAGTTAGACCTGGACCCACTTAGACCTGGACCCAGTCAGACCTGGACCCAGTTAGACCTGGACCCAGTCAGACCTGGACCCAGTTAGACCTGGACCCACTTAGACCTGGACCCAGTTAGACCTGGACCCAGTTAGACCTGGACCCAGTTAGACCTGGTTCAGACCTGGACCCAGTCAGACCTGGACCACACTGCAAAAACTCAAATATCTTACAGAGAATATTTGTCTTATTTCTAGTCAAAATTTAATTTCTAGTCAAAACAAATCTCATTCTACTTAAAATCAGACTCATCACATAAAAAGCAGCTTGTTTTTAGACACTTTTTACTTCTTTCAAGCTGATTTTCACTTGAAATAAGCAGAAAAATCTGATAGTGGAGCAAGTTTTTCTTTCTTATTACAAACACAAAAAACTTACTTTCACTGGCAGATTTTTCTACTTATTTCAAGTGAAAATTAGTTTGAAACAAGTGAAAATGATCTAAAAACAAGTTCATTTTTAGGTGATGAGTCTTATTTTAAGTGGAAAGAGATTAGTTTGACTAGAAATGAGACATTTTGACAAGAAATAAGACAAATATTCTTGGAAAGACTTTGAGTTTTTGCAGTGCAGTCAGACCTGGACCCAGTCAGACCTGGACCAGGACTGTGAGGTTCTTACATGGTGGTGCAGATGTTGACCATCATGAACAAGATGGCCGCCAGCAGCTGCAGCAGCGACAGACTCAACTTGCGTCCACAGACGTTGAGCAGACAGATGTTGAGGGGGATCACTGAGGGACAAGAGGACAGGACAGAGTCAGAGGTGTAGACCTGGACCTGGACCTGGTCCTGGACCTGGTATGTGTAGTGACCAGATAGTTACTGTAGTACAGCAGGCGTTGAGTATTCTGTCATGTATCTTCCTATATGTAGTAACCAGATAGTTATAGTGATGTGTTTAATGAATCCTGTTCCTTAACACTGTATTGCTGAAGCCCTGTGACGGCAGCACTAACAACTGATTATATTAGAGCACTAACGACCTTGTGCCACCGCAAACGTATGTTATGATCTTACAAATGTATATTTATTAATGTGAACTGAATGTGTCTTTGGTCTTTCGGTGTATGTATATTTATTAATGTGTCTTGGTATTTTACCTCATTGTTGCTCTTTCTTAAGGTTGCCTTTTATCATCATAGTCTACTTGCCAACAATGAGAACCCGGAAATGTTGAGTACCCCAAAGTTTTATGTTAGAAATAGATAGTATGGGTCCCCAGTATTCAGAAACTGCCGGATGCTAATTTATATATATTGGGCAATTAGCATAACTGACATAATTAGCATAAATTAGCATAATTGCCTATGTGGGCAATATTTCAACAAAATTGACTTGGCTGATCTGGGCAATATTGGAGTGGTTTTAGGGGTTATTGATGATGCTGAATCCATTTCTGACATTTTCAAAATTCAAAATGGCTGTCTAAACCGATGACCAGATTTTGAAATCCATCAAAATCGGCCCACTGGCGGTTAAAATCTGGTCACTTCCGGTTTAGACAGCCATTTTGAATTTTGTCAGAAATGGATTCAGCATCATCAATAACCCCTAAAACCACTCCAACATTGCCCAGATCAGCCAAGTCAAACTTTGGGGTACTCAACATTTCCGGGTTCACAATGGGGCCCTATGGGCTGGCAAGTAGACTATCAGGCAGAGGGGCTGGCGATGAAAGCTTTTCGGGTGCATTTACATTTGTTTTTTACAATGTTTTATTAATGTACATTGTCCCTTGTCAATAAAATGAAACTGAAACTGGTTGTGGTTGTGGTTGTGGTTGTGGTGCTGGACTTACGGGCCACCTCGCCCAGGCAGCTGATGAGCAGCGTCTGGTAGTCGCTGCGTGCGAAGGGGATGCAGTAGCAGCGTCCGTCCTCCTGGCGGTGCTGGACCTGATGCTCTCGCTCAGCGTCCGTCACACACAGCAGGTTCTTCTCCAGCAGCTCCGAGCTGCTCAGCACCGAGCCGTAGTAGGAGAACGACGCCACGAACCTGAGGGACACAGTCCTGGTTTACACGTCGCCGCCGGGGCAGCGAACGCCACATAACTCCTCCTCTATGCAGATGACACACCTCTAACCACTGACATCATCTCCTCTGTCAGCAGGGGATTTTAATCAGACTGATGATTAATAGAAACATTACATTTTTTTAAAAACCTTTCTATATATAAAACAGATGAAATTTCTCAAAAGACAAAAGTTAAAAAAATTTGAGAAAAATTTGTAATATTTCTCAAAAAAAAGCAAAAAAAATTCAAAAATAAAAAGTAAAAAATTCTAGAAAAAACAGATACATTTCTCAATACGATGGAGTGTTAGGGCCACATTGAGAAAAAACCACAGACTTCGAGAATAAAGTCATACATTTACGAGAATAAAGTCGTAAATTTACGTTTAAAAAAAGTCTACAATGTAAAAAATATAAATCTTTCTTTCTTAATTTCTTTAAAAAAGTTACAAAATTTCTAGATAAAAGTGGTACATTTTTTTGAAAAAAGTTTCAAAAATTCTTTAACAAAAGTTAAAATTAAAAAAAAAATTAAAAAACGGGGACATTTCTCAAAAAAAGTTACAAAATTTTTAGAAAAAGTGGTAAATTTCGAGGAAAAGTCTAGGACCTTTGAACCTTCTCAAGGAGAACCACTAGTTGGTAGAGTATTATGGTCTGTAGCTGCTGTTACCATGAGAACCACTAGTTGGTAGAGTATTATGGTCTGTAGCTGAACCACTAGTCGGTAGAGTATTATGGTCTGTATAGCTGCCGTTACCATGAGAACCACTAGTGGGTAGAGTATTATGGTCTGTAGCTGCCGTTACCATGAGAACCAGAGCAGCAGGGACGTCCTCCTGTAGGACGAGCTGAGCAGAATCCTCCAGTTTCCTCGTTCGCTCTGAAACACAGACAGAGACTCACAGCGATGAGCTCATCAGAGACGCTGAGTGCTGATTGGTCGGTGGGTGTGACATCACCATGGCCCCTCCCCCTACCTGAGCCGGTTCCTCCAGACGACCCGGAGGAAGAGCCGCTCCGTTCATGGTGGCGATTCCCCGCAGCGTCCGCACGGCCGCGTCGATGTTTCCTGCTGACACGTGGTACCGGGCCGACTCCGGGATGAACTGGGCCACAACCAATCAGCAATAAGCAATGATCAATTATCAATGATCAATAAGCAATGATCAATTATCAATGATCAATAAGCAATGATCAATTATCAATGATCAATAAGCAATCATCAATAATCAATAATCAATGATCAATAATCAATGATCAATAATCAGTAGGCTACATAGACACAGACTGAGGGAGAGGAGAGGAAGACGTCTGACCTTGAAGAGGAAGATGAGGATGACACTCGGCGCCACGGAGAGACGGATCATCCACCTCCAGCCCAGAACCGGAACCACCCACATCCCCAGTAGGATGATGAGCATCGAGCCCAGCATCCAGAAGACCTGCAGACAGAGAGCATGCTGGGAGATCTCTACACAGACAGAGAGCATGCTGGTAGACCAGAGAGCAGGCTGGTAGACCAGAGAGCATCCTGGTAGACCAGAGAGCATCCTGGTAGACCAGAGAGCATCCTGGTAGACCAGAGAACATCCTGGTAGACCAGAGAGCACGCTGGTAGACCAGAGAACATCCTGGTAGACCAGAGAGCATCCTGGTAGACCAGAGAGCACCCTGGTAGACCAGAGAGCATCCTGGTAGACCAGAGAGCAGGCTGGTAGACCAGAGAGCATCCTGGTAGACCAGAGAGCATCCTGGTAGACCAGAGAGCATCCTGGTAGACCAGAGAGCATCCTGGTAGACCAGAGAGCAGGCTGGGAGACCAGAGAGCACCCTGGTAGACCAGAGAGCATCCTGGTAGACCAGAGAGCATCCTGGTAGACCAGAGAGCAGGCTGGTAGACCAGAGAGCAGGCTGGTAGACCAGAGAGCATCCTGGTAGACCAGAGAGCATCCTGGTAGACCAGAGAGCATCCTGGTAGACCAGAGAGCATCCTGGTAGACCAGAGAGCAGGCTGGTAGACCAGAGAGCATCCTGGTAGACCAGAGAGCATCCTGGTAGACCAGAGAGCACCCTGGTAGACCAGAGAGCATCCTGGTAGACCAGAGAGCAGGCTGGTAGACCAGAGAGCATCCTGGTAGACCAGAGAGCAGGCTGGTAGACCAGAGAGCATCCTGGTAGACCAGAGAGCATCCTGGTAGACCAGAGAGAATCCTGGTAGACCAGAGAGCAGGCTGGTAGACCAGAGAGCATCCTGGTAGACCAGAGAGCAGGCTGGTAGACCAGAGAGCATCCTGGTAGACCAGAGAGCAGGCTGGTAGACCAGAGAACATCCTGGTAGACCAGAGAGCATCCTGGTAGACCAGAGAGCATCCTGGTAGACCAGAGAGCATCCTGGTAGACCAGAGAGCATCCTGGTAGACCAGAGAGCACCCTGGTAGACCAGAGAGCATCCTGGTAGACCAGAGAGCATCCTGGTAGACCAGAGAGCATCCTGGTAGACCAGAGAGCAGGCTGGGAGACCAGAGAGCACCCTGGTAGACCAGAGAGCATTCTTGTAGACCAGAGAGCAGGCTGGTAGACCAGAGAGCAGGCTGGTAGACCAGAGAGCATCCTGGTAGACCAGAGAGCATCCTGGTAGACCAGAGAGCATCCTGGTAGACCAGAGAGCACGCTGGTAGACCAGAGAGCATCCTGGTAGACCAGAGAGCACGCTGGTAGACCAGAGAGCATCCTGGTAGACCAGAGAGCAGGCTGGTAGACCAGAGAGCAGGCTGGTAGACCAGAGAGCATCCTGGTAGACCAGAGAGCATCCTGGTAGACCAGAGAGCATCCTGGTAGACCAGAGAGCATCCTGGTAGACCAGAGAGCACGCTGGGAGACCAGAGAGCATCCTGGTAGACCAGAGAGCATCCTGGTAGACCAGAGAGCATCCTGGTAGACCAGAGAGCACGCTGGTAGACCAGAGAGCAGGCTGGTAGACCAGAGAGCAGGCTGGTAGACCAGAGAGCATCCTGGTAGACCAGAGAGCATTCTTGTAGACCAGAGAGCATCCTGGTAGACCAGAGAGCAGGCTGGTAGACCAGAGAGCATCCTGGTAGACCAGAGAGCATCCTGGTAGACCAGAGAGCATCCTGGTAGACCAGAGAACATCCTGGTAGACCAGAGAGCAGGCTGGTAGACCAGAGAGCACGCTGGTAGACCAGAGAGCACGCTGGTAGACCAGAGAGCAGGCTGGGAGACCAGAGAGCACGCTGGTAGACCAGAGAGCACGCTGGTAGACCAGAGAGCACGCTGGTAGACCAGAGAGCATCCTGGTAGACCAGAGAGCATCCTGGTAGACCAGAGAGCACGCTGGTAGACCAGAGAGCATCCTGGTAGACCAGAGAGCATCCTGGTAGACCAGAGAGCACGCTGGTAGACCAGAGAGCACGCTGGTAGACCAGAGAGCACGCTGGTAGACCAGAGAGCACGCTGGTAGACCAGAGAGCACGCTGGTAGACCAGAGAGCATCCTGGTAGACCAGAGAGCATCCTGGTAGACCAGAGAGCACCCTGGTAGACCAGAGAGCACCCTGGTAGACCAGAGAGCACCCTGGTAGACCAGAGAGCATCCTGGTAGACCAGAGAGCATCCTGGTAGACCAGAGAGCAGGCTGGTAGACCAGAGAGCATCCTGGTAGACCAGAGAGCATCCTGGTAGACCAGAGAGCAGGCTGGTAGACCAGAGAGCAGGCTGGTAGACCAGAGAGCAGGCTGGTAGACCAGAGAGCATCCTGGTAGACCAGAGAGCACCCTGGTAGACCAGAGAGCATCCTGGTAGACCAGAGAGCATCCTGGTAGACCAGAGAGCACGCTGGTAGACCAGAGAGCAGGCTGGTAGACCAGAGAGCAGGCTGGTAGACCAGAGAGCATCCTGGTAGACCAGAGAGCACGCTGGGAGACCAGAGAGCATCCTGGTAGACCAGAGAGCATCCTGGTAGACCAGAGAGCATCCTGGTAGACCAGAGAGCATCCTGGTAGACCAGAGAGCAGGCTGGTAGACCAGAGAGCATCCTGGTAGACCAGAGAGCAGGCTGGTAGACCAGAGAGCATCCTGGTAGACCAGAGAGCACCCTGGTAGACCAGAGAGCACCCTGGTAGACCAAAGAGCATCCTGGTAGACCAGAGAGCACGCTGGGAGACCAGAGAGCATCCTGGTAGACCAGAGAGCAGGCTGGTAGACCAGAGAGCAGGCTGGTAGACCAGAGAGCATCCTGGGAGACCAAAGAGCACCCTGGTAGACCAGAGAGCACCCTGGTAGACCAGAGAGCATCCTGGTAGACCAGAGAGCAGGCTGGTAGACCAGAGAGCATCCTGGTAGACCAGAGAGCAGGCTGGTAGACCAGAGAGCATCCTGGTAGACCAGAGAGCATCCTGGTAGACCAGAGAGCATCCTGGTAGACCAGAGAGCATGCTGGGAGACCAGAGAGCATCCTGGTAGACCAGAGAGCATCCTGGTAGACCAGAGAGCAGGCTGGTAGACCAGAGAGCAGGCTGGTAGACCAGAGAGCATCCTGGTAGACCAGAGAGCATCCTGGTAGACCAGAGAGCATCCTGGTAGACCAGAGAGCACGCTGGTAGACCAGAGAGCAGGCTGGTAGACCAGAGAGCAGGCTGGTAGACCAGAGAGCATCCTGGTAGACCAGAGAGCATCCTGGTAGACCAGAGAGCAGGCTGGTAGACCAGAGAGCATCCTGGTAGACCAGAGAGCACGCTGGGAGACCAGAGAGCATCCTGGTAGACCAGAGAGCATCCTGGTAGACCAGAGAGCATCCTGGTAGACCAGAGAGCAGGCTGGTAGACCAGAGAGCATCCTGGTAGACCAGAGAGCAGGCTGGTAGACCAGAGAGCAGGTTGGTAGACCAGAGAGCAGGCTGGTAGACCAGAGAGCATCCTGGTAGACCAGAGAGCATCCTGGTAGACCAGAGAGCAGGCTGGTAGACCAGAGAGCATCCTGGTAGACCAGAGAGCATCCTGGTAGACCAGAGAGCATCCTGGTAGACCAGAGAGCAGGCTGGTAGACCAGAGAGCATCCTGGTAGACCAGAGAGCACCCTGGTAGACCAGAGAGCATCCTGGTAGACCAGAGAGCATCCTGGTAGACCAGAGAGCACGCTGGTAGACCAGAGAGCAGGCTGGTAGACCAGAGAGCATCCTGGTAGACCAGAGAGCATCCTGGTAGACCAGAGAGCATCCTGGTAGACCAGAGAGCAGGCTGGTAGACCAGAGAGCATCCTGGTAGACCAGAGAGCAGGCTGGTAGACCAGAGAGCATCCTGGTAGACCAGAGAGCATCCTGGTAGACCAGAGAGCACCCTGGTAGACCAGAGAGCATCCTGGTAGACCAGAGAGCACGCTGGGAGACCAGAGAGCATCCTGGTAGACCAGAGAGCAGGCTGGTAGACCAGAGAGCAGGCTGGTAGACCAGAGAGCATCCTGGGAGACCAAAGAGCACCCTGGTAGACCAGAGAGCACCCTGGTAGACCAGAGAGCATCCTGGTAGACCAGAGAGCAGGCTGGTAGACCAGAGAGCATCCTGGTAGACCAGAGAGCATCCTGGTAGACCAGAGAGCATGCTGGGAGACCAGAGAGCATCCTGGTAGACCAGAGAGCATCCTGGTAGACCAGAGAGCAGGCTGGTAGACCAGAGAGCAGGCTGGTAGACCAGAGAGCATCCTGGTAGACCAGAGAGCATCCTGGTAGACCAGAGAGCATCCTGGTAGACCAGAGAGCATCCTGGTAGACCAGAGAGCACCCTGGTAGACCAGAGAGCACCCTGGTAGACCAGAGAGCATCCTGGTAGACCAGAGAGCACGCTGGGAGACCAGAGAGCATCCTGGTAGACCAGAGAGCAGGCTGGTAGACCAGAGAGCAGGCTGGTAGACCAGAGAGCATCCTGGGAGACCAAAGAGCACCCTGGTAGACCAGAGAGCACCCTGGTAGACCAGAGAGCATCCTGGTAGACCAGAGAGCAGGCTGGTAGACCAGAGAGCATCCTGGTAGACCAGAGAGCAGGCTGGTAGACCAGAGAGCATCCTGGTAGACCAGAGAGCATCCTGGTAGACCAGAGAGCATCCTGGTAGACCAGAGAGCATGCTGGGAGACCAGAGAGCATCCTGGTAGACCAGAGAGCATCCTGGTAGACCAGAGAGCAGGCTGGTAGACCAGAGAGCAGGCTGGTAGACCAGAGAGCATCCTGGTAGACCAGAGAGCATCCTGGTAGACCAGAGAGCATCCTGGTAGACCAGAGAGCACGCTGGTAGACCAGAGAGCACGCTGGTAGACCAGAGAGCAGGCTGGTAGACCAGAGAGCATCCTGGTAGACCAGAGAGCATCCTGGTAGACCAGAGAGCAGGCTGGTAGACCAGAGAGCATCCTGGTAGACCAGAGAGCACGCTGGGAGACCAGAGAGCATCCTGGTAGACCAGAGAGCATCCTGGTAGACCAGAGAGCATCCTGGTAGACCAGAGAGCAGGCTGGTAGACCAGAGAGCATCCTGGTAGACCAGAGAGCAGGCTGGTAGACCAGAGAGCAGGTTGGTAGACCAGAGAGCAGGCTGGTAGACCAGAGAGCATCCTGGTAGACCAGAGAGCATCCTGGTAGACCAGAGAGCAGGCTGGTAGACCAGAGAGCATCCTGGTAGACCAGAGAGCATCCTGGTAGACCAGAGAGCATCCTGGTAGACCAGAGAGCATCCTGGTAGACCAGAGAGCAGGCTGGTAGACCAGAGAGCATCCTGGTAGACCAGAGAGCACCCTGGTAGACCAGAGAGCATCCTGGTAGACCAGAGAGCATCCTGGTAGACCAGAGAGCACGCTGGTAGACCAGAGAGCAGGCTGGTAGACCAGAGAGCAGGCTGGTAGACCAGAGAGCATCCTGGTAGACCAGAGAGCACGCTGGGAGACCAGAGAGCATCCTGGTAGACCAGAGAGCATCCTGGTAGACCAGAGAGCATCCTGGTAGACCAGAGAGCATCCTGGTAGACCAGAGAGCAGGCTGGTAGACCAGAGAGCATCCTGGTAGACCAGAGAGCAGGCTGGTAGACCAGAGAGCATCCTGGTAGACCAGAGAGCATCCTGGTAGACCAGAGAGCACCCTGGTAGACCAGAGAGCACCCTGGTAGACCAGAGAGCATCCTGGTAGACCAGAGAGCACGCTGGGAGACCAGAGAGCATCCTGGTAGACCAGAGAGCAGGCTGGTAGACCAGAGAGCAGGCTGGTAGACCAGAGAGCATCCTGGGAGACCAAAGAGCACCCTGGTAGACCAGAGAGCACCCTGGTAGACCAGAGAGCATCCTGGTAGACCAGAGAGCAGGCTGGTAGACCAGAGAGCATCCTGGTAGACCAGAGAGCATCCTGGTAGACCAGAGAGCATCCTGGTAGACCAGAGAGCATGCTGGGAGACCAGAGAGCATCCTGGTAGACCAGAGAGCATCCTGGTAGACCAGAGAGCAGGCTGGTAGACCAGAGAGCAGGCTGGTAGACCAGAGAGCATCCTGGTAGACCAGAGAGCATCCTGGTAGACCAGAGAGCATCCTGGTAGACCAGAGAGCACGCTGGTAGACCAGAGAGCAGGCTGGTAGACCAGAGAGCATCCTGGTAGACCAGAGAGCACGCTGGTAGACCAGAGAGCATCCTGGTAGACCAGAGAGCACGCTGGGAGACCAGAGAGCATCCTGGTAGACCAGAGAGCATCCTGGTAGACCAGAGAGCATCCTGGTAGACCAGAGAGCAGGCTGGTAGACCAGAGAGCATCCTGGTAGACCAGAGAGCAGGCTGGTAGACCAGAGAGCAGGCTGGTAGACCAGAGAGCATCCTGGTAGACCAGAGAGCAGGCTGGTAGACCAGAGAGCATCCTGGTAGACCAGAGAGCACGCTGGGAGACCAGAGAGCATCCTGGTAGACCAGAGAGCATCCTGGTAGACCAGAGAGCATCCTGGTAGACCAGAGAGCAGGCTGGTAGACCAGAGAGCATCCTGGTAGACCAGAGAGCAGGCTGGTAGACCAGAGAGCAGGTTGGTAGACCAGAGAGCAGGCTGGTAGACCAGAGAGCATCCTGGTAGACCAGAGAGCATCCTGGTAGACCAGAGAGCAGGCTGGTAGACCAGAGAGCATCCTGGTAGACCAGAGAGCATCCTGGTAGACCAGAGAGCATCCTGGTAGACCAGAGAGCAGGCTGGTAGACCAGAGAGCATCCTGGTAGACCAGAGAGCACCCTGGTAGACCAGAGAGCATCCTGGTAGACCAGAGAGCATCCTGGTAGACCAGAGAGCACGCTGGTAGACCAGAGAGCAGGCTGGTAGACCAGAGAGCAGGCTGGTAGACCAGAGAGCATCCTGGTAGACCAGAGAGCACGCTGGGAGACCAGAGAGCATCCTGGTAGACCAGAGAGCATCCTGGTAGACCAGAGAGCATCCTGGTAGACCAGAGAGCATCCTGGTAGACCAGAGAGCAGGCTGGTAGACCAGAGAGCATCCTGGTAGACCAGGCTGGTAGACCAGAGAGCATCCTGGTAGACCAGAGAGCATCCTGGTAGACCAGAGAGCACCCTGGTAGACCAGAGAGCACCCTGGTAGACCAGAGAGCATCCTGGTAGACCAGAGAGCACGCTGGGAGACCAGAGAGCATCCTGGTAGACCAGAGAGCAGGCTGGTAGACCAGAGAGCAGGCTGGTAGACCAGAGAGCATCCTGGGAGACCAAAGAGCACCCTGGTAGACCAGAGAGCACCCTGGTAGACCAGAGAGCATCCTGGTAGACCAGAGAGCAGGCTGGTAGACCAGAGAGCATCCTGGTAGACCAGAGAGCATCCTGGTAGACCAGAGAGCATCCTGGTAGACCAGAGAGCATGCTGGGAGACCAGAGAGCATCCTGGTAGACCAGAGAGCATCCTGGTAGACCAGAGAGCAGGCTGGTAGACCAGAGAGCAGGCTGGTAGACCAGAGAGCATCCTGGTAGACCAGAGAGCATCCTGGTAGACCAGAGAGCATCCTGGTAGACCAGAGAGCACGCTGGTAGACCAGAGAGCAGGCTGGTAGACCAGAGAGCATCCTGGTAGACCAGAGAGCACGCTGGTAGACCAGAGAGCATCCTGGTAGACCAGAGAGCACGCTGGGAGACCAGAGAGCATCCTGGTAGACCAGAGAGCATCCTGGTAGACCAGAGAGCATCCTGGTAGACCAGAGAGCAGGCTGGTAGACCAGAGAGCATCCTGGTAGACCAGAGAGCAGGCTGGTAGACCAGAGAGCAGGCTGGTAGACCAGAGAGCATCCTGGTAGACCAGAGAGCAGGCTGGTAGACCAGAGAGCATCCTGGTAGACCAGAGAGCACGCTGGGAGACCAGAGAGCATCCTGGTAGACCAGAGAGCATCCTGGTAGACCAGAGAGCATCCTGGTAGACCAGAGAGCAGGCTGGTAGACCAGAGAGCATCCTGGTAGACCAGAGAGCAGGCTGGTAGACCAGAGAGCAGGTTGGTAGACCAGAGAGCAGGCTGGTAGACCAGAGAGCATCCTGGTAGACCAGAGAGCATCCTGGTAGACCAGAGAGCAGGCTGATGTTAACGCCAGTTAGAAAGTGAGAAAGTTGCATTACACACATCGGTAATCACTATCACTCGATGTCACAACCATCTAAAACTGTGTCAAAGTGTCAAATGAATTCAATTCTCCTTTTCAGTGGTAGACCAGGCTCCATTCCTCCTCGCTGCGTTACTGCCGCCACTTTTCACAGACGCCACACAGGACCTTTACTTTGAAGGAAATAGGAAGTGGAGGCCACAGGGGAGCACACAGGACCTTTACTTTGAAGGAAACAGGAAGTGGAGACCACAGGACCTTTACTTTGAAGGAAACAGGAAGTGGAGACTACAGGACTTTTAATTTGAAGGAAACAGGAAGTGGAGACCACAGGACCTTAACTTTGAAGTAAACAGGAAGTGGAGACCACAGGACCTTAACTTTGAAGGAAACAGGAAGTGGAGACTACAGGACTTTTACTTTGAAGGAAACAGGAAGTGGAGACTACAGGACTTTTACTTTGAAGGAAACAGGAAGTGGAGACCACAGGACTTTTACTTTGAAGGAAACAGGAAGTGACTCACGGAGGCCAGAGGCAGCAGGTAGGAGCGGTATCCGGCCGGGATGAACTCCGTCTTCAACACAAACCTGAGCAACGCACAAGTCAACAGGTCTTTAACAGTCAGTGTGTGTGTGTGTGTGTGTGTGTGTGTGTGTGTGTGTGCGTGTGTGTGTGTGTGTGCGTACCCCTGCGACACGCCGGCGACGCCGCAGCCGACCATGCTGCGCAGGAAGATGAACCAGCCGTAGGACGGAGCGAAGGAGGTGAGGAGGGAGAAGTAGGCGCTCCACACGAAGCCGCCAAACACCACCTACACACACACACACACACACACACAGTCAGGCCAACACACACACATTGTGTCTGTGTGTGTCTGTTTGTGTGTTCAAATTCAATTTTCAAATTCAAAACAACTTTGTTATAATAATACATTTTTTAATAATACATTTAATTTCTAATGCACTTTTCATCAACAAGATCTCAAGGTGCTACAAAGTTAAAAATGTAAAAGCAAGGTAAAGGAAATAAAAACATGCTCAATAAAAACAATAAGACAGGGTTAAAATCAATTCGTAATTAACATTCATAGGCCTTTCTGAATAAAAAACTATTATTAATAAAATAAAATAAATTCATTCATGTGTGTTTCACCTTCCAGCGTCCGTATCGGTCGGCGATGTATCCACTCAGAACGCCGCACAGCATGAAGCCCAGGAACACCATCTAACACACACACACACACACACACACACAGGAACAGTTTGACCTTTGACCTCTGAGGACTGGAGCTCAGCTGTCTGTGGCTGTTTTCGAAGCCGCATACTACCGTACTGCCTACTACACTGCAAAAACTCTTTCCAAGAATATTTGTCTTATTTCTTGTTTGAATGTCTCATTTCTAGTCAAAACTAATCCCTCTTCACTTAAAATAAGACTCATCACCTAAAAATGAACTTGTTTTTAGATCATTTTCACTTGTTTCAAACAATTTTTCACTTAAAATAAGTAGAAAAATCTGCCAGTGAAAGCAGATTTTTTGTGTTTGTAATAAGAAAGAAAAACTTGCTCCACTGTCAGATTTTTCTACTTATTTCAAGTGAAAATCTGCTTGAAAAAAGTAAAAAGTGTCTAAAACCAAGCTACTTTTTTTTTTTAATGTGATGAGTCTTATTCTTAAGTCTTAAGTAGAATGAGATTTGTTTTGACTAGAAATAAGACAAATATTCTTGGTAAGATTTTGAGTTTTTGCAGTGTACAGTGGTTCCCAACCTTTTTTGGCTCGTGACACCATTTTGACGTCACAAATTTCTGGCCGCCCCACAATCACGTGATCGCGGTCGTCAGTCATGCGTCAGCTCAGATATTTGTATACGCTGCATTTTATTGGAATTCGACTTATATTCGAGAAAGTGAAAGTATAAAATACAGTTGTTTAAGATTGTGTGGTGTTTTTAATCAGAATTAAAAAAAAAGAATAATAATTAATTAAAAGAATATTTTTATCAGTAATTTTGTTTATCAATTACTAGACATTTCAGGCCTACTACATACTGTGTTAGTATGTACTGTATACTGCATACTGAATGTGGGATTCAGTTTCCCAGAATGCATTTCACAGCAACCGGTAGCGGTAGCTGTAAAACAGGTGAACAGCTGTTTTATTTCCCGCTCTAGCGCCGTTATTATGTAACTTTATTAAGTTTTAATATGTTTTCATGTGAGAAAGTAACTGTTTAGATCCCAAATCTACGGCCAGTTGATCCAAACGACGGCTGTTTAGAAGTTTGCTCCGATGTTTTTCAGAGAAGTGAAGCTCTGCAGCGACCGGGACATCACAGAGGCACACTGCAAAAACTCAAAATCTTACCAAGAATATTTGTCTTATTTCTAGTCAAAACAAATCTCATTCTACTTAAAATCAGACTCATCACATTAAAAAGCAGCTTGTTTTTAGACACTTTTTACTTCTTTCAAGCAGATTTTCACTTGAAATAAGTAGAAAAATCTGATAGTGGAGCAAGTTTTTCTTTCTAATTGCAAACACAAAAAACTGGCAGATTTTTCTACTTATTTCAATTGAAAATTAGTTTGAAACAAGTGAAAATTATCTGAAAACAAGTTAATGTTTAGGTGATGAATCTTATTTTAAGTGGAAAGAGATTAGTTTTGACAAGAAATAAGACAGATATTCTTGGTAAGATTGTGAGTTTTTGCAGTGCAGCAGCCGGTCTGCAGAGCTGCTCGGCCGGCCAACCTCCGTCGTCATCCCGGGGGAGAAAACCATCGCTAATTAACTTACCCGCAGGTTTTTAGAGGTTTACCAGCGGCTGGTTAAAGTATTTTTAGGAGATAAATGTTGGTCTCATTAATGATGATGAACACATTAATTAGTCTGAATGTAAAGACTCACCGTGGAAACGAGCGCCACCTGCCAGTCCTCCAGACGCCACTCACAGCGGATCTCAGGAGACACGACGGCCAGCAGCATGATCTCCATCGCCTCGACGACCTGCACACACACACACACACACACACACACACACACACACGGGTCAGTGGTTCCGGCGGTGCGATGATGTCATCAGGCGGCCGTGGTGATGATGTCATATCGTCGATCCTCACGTTTGAACTTCCCATGATGACGAACAACAGGATGTGGAAGCGGCCGAAGCCGATCGTCTCCACGGCGTCTTCCACCGTGTAGGTCTGACCTGCACACACACACACACACACACACACACACACACACACACACACACACACACACACACACACACACACACACACACACACACACACACACACACACACACACACACACACACACACACACACACACACACACACACACTGTAAAAACTCAAAATCTCTCCAAGAATATTTGTCTTATTTCTTGTCAAAATGTCTCATTTCTAGTCAAAACTAATCTCTTTCCACTTAAAATAAGACTCATCACCTAACAAACTAATTTTCACTTGAAATAAGTAGAAAAATCTGCCAGTGAAAGCAAGATTTTTGTGTTTGCAATAAGAAAGAAAAACTTGCTCCACTATCAGATTTTTGGGTAAAGTTTGGTGGTAGACCAGAGAGCAGGCTGGTAGAAATTATGTTTTACAATTGACATTTGAAATGATGAAGGCACTTGAAAATGACAAGGTTGAACAAAATGTAAACTATACTTTGGTGTTTCATTTTTACCTCTTTACACAAGATTTCTTTAAACTGCTTTTTTTTTCTCCTTTTCTTTTTTTAAATACAAAATGAACCAAAAGACTGTGGAAGATCTTGGGTGGATAATAATGAGAACAAATATGAAACAAAATTGAAATCATACTCTAAATCTCTCTAAAATAAAAATAATGTCAAGTTTGTATTTGAATTGAACACTTTAACTAAGCTTTTTTTTTTTTACGAGATATTTTGTCAATGCTGATCTGTAGAACAAACCATAAAGTGCATCTTTGGATGGATGGGAAAAGCAACACTGAATGGAAATGCTATTGACTGTTCCAGCCCATAAAGAATTCATAAACAGTCACTTACTTTTAAACCGTTGACTGGACCAAAAACAAATAAAACACAAAGCAAAGTAAAATCAAACAACTAAAAGACAACGAGCATAAACATAAACAAACCTTTAAAATCTTCTCTGTGCATTCGGCTTCCGATAAGGCAAAGCTTTTTAAGACAAACTTCAGGCACATTTCAACACATCTGGCAGATGTAGCATCTCCTCCTCGCACTGTTTCAGACTGTTACAATACATTATTTATCACCCAAATAAATACCCAAAGTGAAAATCAGCTTGAAAAAAGTAAAAAGTGTCTAAAAACAAGCTGCTTTTTATGTATAATGTGTGTATATGTATAAATATACTTGTTTTAGGTAGAATGAGATTTGTTTTGACTAGAAATAAGACAAATATTCTTGCTAAGATTTTGAGTTTTAAGCCAGAGGTCAGAGGTCACAGCTGATAGTTATTGATTATTGACGACTGATCGGTGCCTGACCCTTGTCATCGTGGTCGTTGTTGCCCTGCGCGCCGTCTGCAGGCTTCTCCTGCAGCGCCACCTCCTGCAGGTGGATGGCGCTCACCAGCTGCGTCTTCATCCCGTCGTCCATGGCAACAGCAGCTCGCTCACATGGTCATGACATCACAGCCAGGAAACAGGAAGCAGGAAGTAGCCACGGAGTCTCAGCTGCTGGTCACAAGGAAGTCGTTTTAGGTTCATTGTTAAAACTCATGTTTTAAAGGGATAGTTCACCCAAAATTGAAATTTCTCGGTCTTGGCGTAGCAGTGCATGTTGATATAACAGTTGCAAATGGATACCAACTGTCTTCGTAACAAAAAGACAACAAAAAATTAAATAAGTCTATATTTCAAGCTTGTTTGTAGCAGAAGCTTCTCGAAGCTCCTCTTCCCGGTTTGTCAAATTTGACGAACCAGGAAGAGGAGCTTCGAGAAGCATGCACCTGATCTGCACAATAAGTAACGCGCACATCACGTACGAGATGAACAAAGCTGTTCAGCTGTAGCAGAGGAAACCTCGGCTTGTGCTCCAGTCATTAAAAAAAAACAAAAACTGGTAGCTACCGGGCTAAAATGTATGCGGAAGGACGCTGTAGGACGCTGTAGCGCTGGTCCTGCTGCATACCTGACGCGGTGTGGCACACCTGTCACTCAGCAGCATACCTGACGCGGTGCGGCACACCTGTCACTCAGCAGCATACCTGACGCGGTGCGGCACACCTGTCACTCAGCAGCATATCTGGCGCGGTGCGGCACACCTGTCACTCAGCAGCATACCTGACGCGGTGCGGCACACCTGTCACTCAGCAGCATACCTGACGCGGTGCGGCACACCTGTCGCTCAGCAGCATACCTGACGCTCTAGTTTTTTTAACTGGAATAGTTCCAGGGCCAACATAGTGCTACATTCAGCCATAAAACACGTACCAGTGTTACAGTGTGGCGTTGTTGCCTTCTCTCCTCACCGACAGCCCCATCCCTCCTTGTTTGCATGATAAATAACACTAGAGCAGAATCGCAGCCTGCGTGTAACAAAATCACATTTGATCATATTGCATTATAATTGCAAATGCATTAATCATTGAGCCCTTAGTGCAGGTGATACTTCACTCATCTTTTGTTTTAATGTTTACAGTTCTTTCTTTCTCACGTCATGCCCCCCCTTAAAACCTCTGGCGCCCCCCACAGTTTGAAAAACACTGTTGGGCGCTGTACCTGTATAAAATCACAAAATCCAACTCAACAGACTTGAAAATATAGGAATTGACCCCAAGATCAATAAAATAAAATAAAAACTACACACATTAATATAAAAATAGTGATTTATGATTTGGCAGCCATCTTGAATAATGGCCGTCATCTTGGATTTTCAAACGTCCAATCAGACAAATTTGATCAGAAGCCTCTCAAGAACAAATACACCAAATTTCATGCTTGTATCATAATTTGCACAATTCCACTCAAATTTTGCTTTTATCTGCTCCACTATAGACACTCATGATGTGTGTTTGGGCAACACGGATACAAAACAGCTGAAACACAAAGTGAAATGATTAACTTTACTGATTATCTGTTCTGCTGCGAGCGCACAACTTCTTTCAGTGTCTCCATAGACTGTATGTAACAGTATAATATCCTGATATATAACGATCTCCACAGACTATAACAGTATAATCTATATATCCCAGTATAATACAGCTGAACATGTGCAGGAGGAGAGGCTCAGAGAGGAAGTCAACACGCTCCGTTCTGATCCAGATCCACTGGACTGTCAGAGTAAAGGAGAAGCAGCTGAAGAGTTAAACAGCAGCGGCTTTTAGAGACGATTTGAGGATGAAACTTAACCAGGTTTGAAACTCAACAAACCTGGTTAACCCACTAAACTGGCTTCAGTAGCTCCGCCCCTCTGGGCAGGAAGGTCATGAAGCATCAGATGCTGATCAGTGATCACATTATAACTAGGGCTGTCAGAGTTAACGCGTTAATCGCGATGAGATTAATTTAAAAAATTAACGCGATTAAATTTTTTAATCGCGGTTAATCGCGGCCCATTTTGTCCTCTGTCTGCTGGACTGGAGGACTGGAGTGTGGGACCTCCAGTCCAGTAGGTGGCGGTAAGGCACCTTCAAGTTGGTTGCTACACAAATATACACAGTCTAACATATATCCACAGCTCCATCCATTGATTTTTTGACGGCTTTGTTGTCAACAAATGCATGTGGCGATGTATTGATTTTTTGACGGCTTCTGTTGTCAACAAACGCACATGGCCAGGCAGAGACGTAGCAAAGTAAAGGGCAATTTCCACTGGATGCAATTCGTTTCAATTCTGTGTGAGTTTCATGCATCATGTGTTATGATTAGGTAGCTAGTCTACTAGGTCTGGTCTAAAAGTTGTTTGTCTAGAGATTATAACACTTTGGAGTGTTGAAAGTCCAAAGCGCCATATATAATATTTTTAATAGAGATTAATCGCGAGTTAACTATGGAAAAAATGCGATTAATCGCGATTAAAAAAATTAATCGTTTGACAGCCCTAATTATAACACAACACACATGCACTTTCTGTCTCTGAAACTAAAGAAGAACAAAGATTTCACAACTCTGTGGATTCAGCATTTACTCTGCATTCATCACATAGACTCTACCCCCCCCCCCCCCTCTCAGGTTCAGCAGTCTGGCAATTCTACAGGAAGTGAATGTGTAAATATCTGTAATGTAGCTAATGTTCTGAAACGTATAAACAGTAACTTTCAATGATAAAACAGTAAAGTAAAGTAGACGGTATCTGTCCTGTCTATATATAATTATAAATTATACTTCCTCTCACTCCTTTCCAAATATTTCTATATCTCATGTTTAAATGTTTTGTTTTAGTCTCTTTTTTCATATTCGAAATAAACATTTCAATCAATCAAAATCACACACACACACACACACACACACACACACACACACACACACACACACACACACACACACACACACACACACACACACACACTGCAAAAATTCAAAATCTTTCCAAGAATATTTGTCTTATTTCTTATCAAAATGTCTCATTTCTAGTCAAAACTAATCTCTTTCCACTTAGAATAAGACTCATCACCTAAACATTAACTTGTTTTTAGATCATTTTCACTTGTTTCAAACTAATTTTCACTTGAAATAAGTAGAAAAATCTGCCAGTGAAAGCAAGTTTTTTGTGTTTGTAATAAGAAAGAAAAACTTGCTCCACTATCAGATTTTTCTACTTATTTCAAGTGAAAATCTGCTTGAAAGAAGTGAAAAGTGTCTAAAAACAAGCTGCTTTTTACGTGATGAGTCTTATTTTAAGTAGAATGAGATTAGTTTTGACTAGAAATGAGACAAATATTCTTGGTGAGATGTAGAGTTTTTGCAGTGCACACACACAGGTAATTAAGGCTCGTGCGCTGCTTTGCTGAATAAATCTCGACCTGCGGTTTGTTTGTTTGTTTGTTCGAGTCCTGAAAAGAACGTGGTAGGAGCGCACACGAACTGAAGAGGAGCTGACAGCCGGAACAACCCTCACACAGGTCTTCCTCAGGCTCTCGGTTCTTCCGGGAGGAAAACTTTAGCGACATTCCCACATTCCCACCGCTCACCTGTCTCTCTTTCTACCTGTCTATCTATCACCTGTCCTGTCTGTTTCTACCTGTTGGCCTCGTGTCTTTGTTACTCACTCAGCAGTCGGTTCAGTTCGGTTCAGTTCGGTTCAGCTCCGTCTTCATGTCTCGAGTCCCTCAGGTCTGAATTCCGGGTTGTTGTTGTTCACCTGCCAGGTGTTTCAGGAAGTCAGCTCGTTACCATGGAGACCAGGGGGAGGAGGGGGGAGGAGGGGGGAGGAGGGAGGGGCTCTGGGTGGGCGCTACGTCATTCAGAATAATAATACAACATATCACCTGTTGTTCACCTGTTCAACCTTTTCTATTCTCAGGAGAAACTTTTTTTTCTTTTTCTTTTTTAAATCTCAGCATTAACCTCTAAACACTAAAGATAGATAGATAGATAGATAGATAGATAGATAGATAGATAGATAGATAGATAGATAGATAGATGCAGTGAAATGCAAAAAAACCAAGCTCTCGACTGTACCAATGAAACACAAAAGTAAATAAGAAAATATCATACCCTCACACACACACACACACACACACACACACACACACACACACACACACACACACACACACACACACACACACACATTTTAAAATAAAACAATTGTAGAAACATTGCTCTCAGTAATAAATAAACTAAGATAAAAATAAATATAATACATAAGGAAGCCCATAAGAGTCCTTAAAATCATGGCATGTTCATAAGTCTCACTGCCTGTGGGAAAAAGCTCTTTTTGTTGCCTTGTTGTTACAGAAACTTTATTCTAACGGTGAATCTCACTCTGATCACTCACTAATAAATATATTAAACTCAACTGAATATTGAATTTAAATTTAAACTTTATTGACTTTAAACTTTTCTATTATTTAGCTTCTGTTTGCACAATAATGATGATGAAGAAACACCAGAGAGTGGAGACACACACACACAGCCTTTAATGTGGACACAGTCTTTTATTTTGAAACACCACAGGAAGCAGCTCTCAGGTTGTGGGTTGAACACCTGGCTGCGGTTGGACAGGTGAGGCTGCTGGCAGTGTTCCCAGATCAGAGCTCCGTCCGACCCCCAAGCAGCTCCACCCAGACCGGATCACACCTGGACCTGGTCTGGACCGAGGTGGACTCACCTGCACTGCAAAAACTCAAAGTCTGTCCAAGAATATTTGTCTTATTTCTTGTCAAAATGTCTCATTTCTAGTCCAAACTAATCTCTTTCCACTTAAAATAAGACTCATCACCTAAAAATGAACTTGTTTTTAGATCATTTTCACTTGTTTCAAACTAATTTTCACTTGAAATAAGTAGAAAAATCTGATAGTGAAAGCAAGTTTTTTTTGTGCTTGTAATAAGAAAGAAAAACTTGCTCCACTATCAGATTTTTCTACTTATTTCAAGTGAAAATTTGTTTGAAACAAGTGAAAATTATCTAAAAACAAGCTGCTTTTTATGTTTTGAGTCTTGTTTTATAAGGATAGTTCACCCAAAATTGAAATTTCACTCATTATCTCCTCCCCCTCATGTGGACTAAGGGCTGGGAGAAGTTTCAGAGTCCTCCGTGGCTTCTCTGAGTTACAGGGGGTCTCGGCGTAGCAGTGCATGTCCATATGACGGTTGCAAATGGATACCAACTGTCTTCATAACAAAAAGACACACCAAAAAACATCCAGATACCTCCATGCTGCTCGTATGTAATGTCCATCTTGTATTGAAGCCCCAACATGAGAAATTGTCCCAAAAAAATTAAATAAGTCTATATTTCAAGCTTGTTTTGTAGCGGAAGCTTCTTGAAGCTCCTCTTCCTGGTTCGTCCGCTACAAACAAGCTTGAAATAAAGACTTATTTAATTTTTTTCGGGACAATTTCTCATGTCGGGGCTTCAGTACAAGACGGACATTACATACGAGCAGCATGGAGGTATTTGGATGTTTTTTGGTGTGTCTTTTTGTTACGAAGACAGTTGGTATCCATTAGCAACCGTCATATGGACATGCACTGCTACGCCGAGACCCCCTGTAACTCAGAGAAGCCACGGAGGACTCTGAAACTTCTCCCAGCCCTTAGTCCACATGAGGGGGAGGAGATAATGAGTGACATTTCAATTTTGGGTGAACTATCCCTTTAAGTAGAATGAGATTTGTTTTGACTAGAAATAAGACAGATATTCTGGGTGAGATATCTGAGTTTTTGCGGTGTGGTCTGAGTGGAGCGGCCGGTTGAGTCCAGACCGGAGCGTTGGGAATGTGTCGGGACTCGGCTGCTCCCGTTCGGCAGCTGGTTCATGAAGCCGGTGTCACGTGGTCCGAACCGGTTCTGATCCGGTCGTCGGTCGGTCGGTCGGATCGGCGGTCCTGTCATGAGTGAAACTCCCACAATGCACCTGGCCGTGTGTGTGTTGGATGTAGAAAACACAGAAACTGTAGAAAACATGGAGGAGACATTCAGGAGTTTGTGGAAGCTGCGGATCGGCAGCTCGATTCCAGAGCTCGAGTCCGTGAGTTAGCACCATGTGGTCCTGCAGGTCCGGCCCAGCTGGACTGACCGGTGCCGGCCAATCAGAACGTCTCCAGGCGGCGGGCGGGCGGTGTGAGCTATCACACGTTACATATTTATCACGTTTCTATTCAACATCATAAACACTGTCGCTTAGATCCAAAAATAGTTTCTGGAAAACAAAACTAACATGAGTTTTTTTTGTTTTTTGTTTAGTTTAGTTTTTTTTGTTTTGTTATGAGGATGTTTTGATGGCACTGAGACTTTAATCAGCCTTCGCTCACTCTGAAACAACTCTTCACTTTACACTTTGTTTAAACATCTGTAGCAGCATGCTAACATAGCTAACATCAACTGGAACATCACAAGTAGCTGAAGCCTCAGACTCAGTCAAACATGCTGAAGATGAGCAGAGCCTTTCTTCCCCTCCCCTCCCCCCACTGACTCCCCCCCCCCCCCCACAGCCACCACGTCTTCACAACACCTAGAGCACTGGAAAAGAGAGTAACGACACCTCCATTGACTCCCGTGGTAAGGGTTTAAGGGTTTAAGGGTTTTGCGCCCCTAGTGGCAGGATGTGGGTATTGCAAAAGCGCCCAGAAAACCCATTCACTCCAATGTATGTGTGTTGCCCACTTGCTGGTAAATTGATGAAAACGGTCGTGTTTTTGTCTTTCGGTGTCTTGGTCATATCAGATTATACTTATAATTTGTTTATTACAAAATGTAGATTGAAACATTCATGTAGACAACTGTTTTTTTTGTTTTTTTACTATCCTATGTGTTAAAGCAGTACTAAAGAACTTTCAGTTTTGGTTGAGTTTGGCGGCGCCTGTGGACCAAAGCGGTAGTGTTTTGCCTGAAGAAAGACTCCATTTCCCATGAACACTAGCGTGAAGCCCTGTAAATATCCTGCATTAAAATTAACAGAAGACATCAAAACTAAGTTTCTGTTTCCAGTGGATCATTTCAAAGTGAAAACACAAACAGAATCCATTGCTAAAGTGCCGTTTTGCCTGTTCCCTCCTTGTTGTGACTCGCAACAGTGAAAGTGAAACTTAAGTGAGAGCCGGGTTCCTACCATGCTCCTCAAAGCTGCTTAGTGCCAGAGAAAGAGATACAGACCATAATGATACAGACCCCCTCAGGCCATGACAGAGGTGTCATTCAACTTGTTGTAAGTCGATGTATCATCACAAAAGTTATGAAAATATTTTATGAAGGTTGAAAAGTTCCTTAGTGTTGGTTTATGTTTATCTGTAAAGGATCCTCAATGATGCTATTAACGTGGGTGATCTATAAATGTCCTTAAATTATTGAAAACACCACACTGCTCATTCACCAACAATGCAGAGATGTCAGTTCTTTTGCAAAACCCATATTCCTCCACCAGGAGGCGCTGCCATTGGACCAATGCTGTCCTTACTCTCTGTTACAGTGCTCTTACAACACCACAGAGGAAACATCCAATCAGCAGAGGGCGCCGGCGTATGACCAGACATGTTGAACCGTGTTTTATCAACTGGGATGTGCACTCTGACATTAGGGGTGTGCCAACTCTAAAAACGATTCTTTTTCATACCAACTAAATGACAGGAACAAAACCGCAGCGTGTGGAACGGACATAAAAGTTGTGCACGGCGCCGGACACCTGAAGGAACAGACCGGGTGAAGATGGCAGCAGCTAAAGGCCCAGTTTATGCTCGACGCATTCGCAAATTTGGGAAGTTCGTGCGCCACAAATGACATACACGCGCAGCTAGCGAAAGATGTGCACGCTGGCGCTTCGTGTGGTCGCGCACCTCCAGATTTTTGAAACTTGTTGCAATGTCGTGTCTTGAGTGTGTAGTATTTTTTCTCTACCGCCCCCTGTCTTTGCAGCGAATATTGCAACGGAGAATGCACCAAGTATAAAACCGACTGAATTAGGGAAGAAAGCGTTTAGTTACGCCGCTCCATCAACATGGAACAACCTCCAGGCTGATCTGAAATTGTCTGAACTTGTATCTTTTAATGTTTTTCGTCACTTCTTAAAGGTCCGACAACAAAAATCAATTGAGCGGTGCCTTTGCTGACCAACCTTGTCACCATGGCCCCCTTGCTCCTTGCACTTTTGTTTTAACCTCTACTGTATTATGGCCCTATATATTATAATGTAATATTGTAATGTATTTTTTATGATGCTGACGACGTGTGCTGCTGCCCTCTTGGCCAGGTCACCCTTGAAAATGAGATCTCGATCTCAACGGGTCTTTTACCTGGTTAAATAAAGGCTAAATAAATGAATAAATAAAAAATTGCGCTCTATTGAGGTGCGCGTGCAGTCCGTGAACGGAGCCAGATGAAGGTTTAACTAAGGCTCAACTCTTTAACCGTCAACCGTTGCACGATGGCGGTCTGGTCTACTATGGCGCTGTATTTGCGTTGTCGCCGGCGCCGGCGTGTGAAGCTTCTCAGCCTGAGAGACGACCATGACCAGGTACATTAACATTAGTTCAACTGTAACGTAATTTTAACGTTCACTAACGTTAGTGAACATGACGGTCAGTTTATACGACTATTATCATTCAACTCTGACAATATAATATCATTAAAGTAGCACTATCACAAATACAGCAGCAATAGCAATAAAAAAAAACTGAAATATGCAATAAATAGGTCCAGGGAGCATTAACTATCTGTACACAAACACAGCCAACTGTGTCGTGGCTGTGGAGCAAATGCAGAATTCCTGTTTGTTATGAGGATGTTTATATCTGATACTCTGCACCACCGGCTCCATCTAGTGGCCGAACAAAGTATTGGAATTTGTGATAGTGCTACTTTAAAAAAACATAGTCTAACCTGAAGCTAATTAGCTAAAACTCGTTGGTTAGATAGATTTTAACGGTTTCTCAGACAGAGAAGAGGCATCAACAATCATTTTAATCCTGATAATTGTTGATATCGTGATAATTGTTGAATAATTGAATCGTAGCGTCCTGAATCGTAATCAAATCGACTCGTGAGGAGCCTATGACACACCCCTAACCGTGACCATGTTTGATGTCAGTGCTCAGACTGGGGATTGGGGGGTTGGGGGGGAGTGGGGTTTAACAGAACTGCCTGTTTCTGCTGAGTGACTGTTTCCTATCTCTGCCCCCCCCCCCCCACCCCACCCCACCCCAGACTCTGTCTTCTGCCCATAGACTGATGGACGCAACAAATCCGCGACATAAAAACTGGATATTAAAGCGATGCATTAGCGCAGGTTTTCTTTTTTTCATTGCCATCAACACATGAACACACGAGCTAGCGAGCAGCGAGCTAGCAGCAGCTATGCTAAGCCAAGCTAAGCTAAGCGACGTCTCCACAGAGAAACAAAAGCCGGCTCATAATCTACAGCTAACTCCAACAGAAGAGGGTTACAACCACAGAACAGTAGTTTGGTCTTCTCTCATCAAAATAAAACTTTCATATAATATGAGCAATAAAAAATAAGTAACATTTCAATACTCCGATAATAACTCTTACATTAGTATTGTGCTCATTGGGATTCTATCTCTTTACATATATTTATATTCTTTTTCATAGATATATTTATATATTATACTGTTTTCCTGTTGTGGTCCCTGTGACGTGGGAACTGGCCGTCTCCTGCTGTCCACAGTGCAAGACCTCATCGATGTGGTTTATGAACAAAGACCCGATCCCCATGGCTGATGGAAGGCAATAAGTGATGGATGAGGAGATGGCGTGAAGCTGACGGTTAGCACCACAGAAGGTCCAGAGGGACGGTCCGCTTCAGATCTCCATGATGGATCATCCACTAGGGAAGTCTACGGAGGAGAGGACTGTCCCCTCCAGAAGGTCCAGAGAGACTGAAGCAGACAGAAACCTTGATGGGGGGACAACATGGTCCAGAGGGTTCAGAAGGATCTACACAGAGAAAAATAGAAGTACGGAAATGTACTCAAAAGGGTACAAACTCTTGTCGCTCCAGGCCTTTAACCTTTTTTAGAGACAATTTTGTACCCATTGGTGCCGGTTCACTTTTGTACCTTTTCAAAATGTACCAGTTCAAGTACAATTGTGCACCTAGCATCTAACGGGTAAATATGTAACTGGTGTGTGTGTTTGCTCTGCGACCTGTCCTGAGCGAGGATCGATCCCATGACTTCCTGCACCAGAGGCGACGATGCTAACCGCTTCGCCAAGACGTTGACAACCGCTTGACAAGTTGGTTAGCACGTCTTTTATGGGTGAGTGAGTTTACTTCCAGTACCTCCTTACTGGTCCCTCCTGACTGTGGCACACCTGCAGACCGCCGTTACATATATTTAAAAAATAATTACTAGTTGAATGTTTCATTATTATCCTTATGCTAAATCACATTACTAGTCGCCTCATAGGTTACCAGACTTATTTACTTAGGCTACTAATTTTTTCTAACACACTGTCTCTGATAATGTACCTTTAGGGGGTAAATACGTGTACGTAGGAAGGTGCAATTGGGTCACTTCAACGAGGACTAAACCCAAAAGACACAACTGGAGCACTCGATATAATGCAGAGATTTAATAAAGGTGCACAACACATTAAATCTCTGCATTATATCGAGTGCTCCAGTTGTGTCTTTTGGGTTTAGTCCTCGTTGAAGTGACCCAATTGCACCTTCCTACTTACTGGTCCCGGCTGAAGCGCAAGAGCACCCTTCCTTTTGGTAAATATTCGTACCTTAGGAGTACATATATATGTACCTTTTGCCATTCTGGAACATTTATGTGCCTTTTCTACCCCCAAAAGGTACACATAGGTACTCTAGTGTACAATAATTGGCCCTATAGGCTACAGTAGGACAGAACTGTACCTTTAAGTACAGAAATGTCCCCTTCTGTTCCCCTATTTTTCTCTGTGTAGGTTGAAGATTCGGATGAACCATCCACACCAAACATTCATGAATGAATGAAATGCCCCTCAACAGCTCCAGGTGGAACAACCCACTCGGTGTCAAGGGGGGCGATCCAATCCAGAGGATCCAACAGGACCGTCTGCTCCTGAGGTTTGTGGGACCATCCATCCTAGAAGTTGGCACGGTATCATCCTGAAGAAAGGATTCCTCCAGTCCAGGACCATCAGATCAATACACTCCATAAGGTGAGGAGGGAAAACCACCACGGACCGTCCGCTCCAGAACTCCAGCGATGGACCGGTGGACCCTGAAGGTCCGGAGGGACCGTCCACTCCACAAACTCAGAATGAGCGATCGATCCACTCTAACATGAGGAGGGACCATCCAGTCCAGGAAGCACTTCAGTGGAAACGCAAAGAGTCAAACTCCCATCCAATGGAAAACACTGAGATGAAGAATGACAGACAGATGGACGGACAGACAGACAGACAGACAGACAGATACACAGACAGACAGGACCCTGTAAAGTACCGAAGGTCTTTTGGACAGAGGACAGGAGACATGGATCAAGTTCTTTTGGGTTTAGCGGTAAAGACGTTGTCCAGGATGCGGATCCTGTAGTTTCCAGGTTGTGATCCGGTCCCAGTGGTCGAGGCCGATCCGGTCCCAGTGGTCTAAGGGTAGCTGGTGACCGCGGCCTGTTTCTGGGCCAGACGACGCAGCTCCTCCCTGATGGCCTTGATGAGCGAGGCGGAGGTGTGGGCCGAGGGCGAGGCGTCCTCCGGCGGGTACTCGGGGGTGGGCGAGGTCAGGAGCAGAGGGGGGGCCGAGCTGGGCATCTGGAAAACTGAGGAGGACGAGAACTCAGGGAAGGACAGCACCTGTGGAGAGAGGGAGGAGACGGAGGTGAAGACTGGAGGACAAACCCTGGTGAAAGGCGTAGACTTGAGACACTTTTTTGTGGTCTCGGTCTTGTCTCGGTCTCGTGTCTCTTGGTCTCGCAATGTCTGGGACTGGCAGAACGGTCTCGAAGGGATTTGTAGCCTACAATATCCAGGCAGACATGCTTTTTTATTTGGATTTCATTATTTCTACGCTTCAAGTGGAACCAAACATGCATTTTGTGACACAGACGCGTTGGCGCTCGTCCTCTCGCGTTCTACAACTCATGCAGAATAGCAAAATATGGTGGAACTAGTTGTTTTTTTTTGGTCTCAGTCTCGGTCTTGAGCTCAACTGGTCTTAGTCTTGACTGGGTCTGTCTTGGTCTTGGTCTTGGTCTTGGTCTTGATACTCTCTGGTCTTGGTCTTGTCTTGGTCTTGGTTCAGGCGGTCTTGACTCCAGTTGGAGCGAGTCGAGCTGGTACCACATAGTGGAAACGCGGAATAAGACATGCAATGAAATCAGAGCTTTTCTACTGTGATGTAGATTGTGGAGAGTCTGAACTGCTCTGAACCGGTCTGAACTGGTCTGAACTCGTCATCCATTACATACTAAACAATGGAACCAGTTAGTCTGGTCCGGGTCCAGTGGTCAGCTCTCTCTGCTGGCTCCGGGTCTGAACCGGTCTGAACTCGTCATCCATTACAAGACTTACAGGACTGACACTAAACAATGGAACCAGTTAGTCTGGACTCACGCTCTCTCTGCTGGCTCCGGGTCTGGACAGGTCGTGGTCCGTGTGCTGCTGGTTCCAGCTGGATCCAGTGGGGCCGGACACGCTGCGCCCGACCCCGGGGTAGACCCCGATCTGGCTGGACAGACCCACCTGGGTCAGGTGGTGGAGCTGAGCACCTGCAGAGAACCGAGACCACAGGTCACACAGAGATCCAGACTCCTGAAGGAAGCAGCTTAACTCTGGAACCAGAGGCGCTGCAACAGGACCGGCAGCCCCAGGGCCCTGAGCTGGGAGGGGCCCCCAGGGGCAAGGCATCTTTACTCCTTATATAGCCCATTTTATACCAAGGCAACTCAATGTGCTTTACATAAAGACAAAACATTAAAAAAAGAAGCATAAAACAGAATAAAAACAAACAAAACACTAAAAACAGAGTTAAAAGCAAGAGCAAATAAAAGAAAATAGATAAAGTTCGGTGCCAACCTGATGTTGTCACTGGCTGTGTACATCGAATGTTGTAATGTATAGTCAACCCAGTATCATATATAAAAACGTAACCACCTAGCGACAGCAGAAAACATTGCTCTTTCTAATTATTCTGGCTGGATCTGAAGAAAACAATAAGCCAGCGAATGATTATGTTCATTCACTGAGCAATTATTATGAAAATAAAATATATATTTCTCGCTAGAAATATAATCAAAGGGCATTTTTATGCAGACACTACCTCAAAATATTGATTTTTCCGCTAAAAATGATAGAAATATTTGATATGTTTTATGTTCTCACAGCCGGAAACTTGAGAGTCACGTGACTTGGACGCAAAACAATACAAAAAAAAGAAATAGTCAGAAAAAATTTAACCGTCATACGATTTAAGAGCTGTTATTGTAAACCCTTTATGTTTTTGCACGTTGGACCAACGTAGCCAAGGTAGCCTACGTTTTATATGAGACTGCGTTGGCATAGTACGCAGAATTGAATCATCAATAGTTTGGGATGTTTGGATTCATTAACAGTGAATGTTTGTGGTCCCGGTGGGGGCTGGGGGCCCTTCAGGTTCCCTCTTGCCCGGGGCCTCCAGAGAGTCTAGAAACGGCCCTGCCTGGAAACATGAGCCTACCTGTGCTGCCCCCTACAGGACGGGGTCTGGAGGAGGAGGGGGGGTCGTCGTACTGCCCCCTGCTGGAGTAGAGCGACTCCTGCAGCTGCTCTCCAGTGGACACGAAGCCTCCTGAGCTCAGGCCCTGTCTGGATCAAACACACAGGGGCCGTCAGAACCGGAGCTGCTTCTAGATTAGAGCTGTTGATAATAAGTCACTAGTGAACTAGTTAAAGGACGATTACATTCAAATCCAACTGGGGGCTGTATTTTCCTAACATCTTAGGTCTAACAGAAGGAATCTGAAGATTTTCAGTTTAATGTCTCCTGTTTTGTGGTAGTTATGGTCTGTCCCCGCGTCGCCACGGCAGCGATGAATGGGAGCAGATTGAAGTTGTGCTGCTTAGGCTGTTTCCATCCCTCAAAGCCACAGACAGCGTCAGATGGAGACTCAAACATGCAGCCAGAAGTTTATTTACTTCAACAAGCCGACATGTTTGTAAAACTAGATCTAATTCAAAGTCTGGCGGAGTCGAGACCCAAGTTGACGCTCGGTGTGTTCAGGTGCAGTGGGAAGCTCCCGTTGGTGTCATAAACACAGGAATATCAACTCTGGACTTGCTGCAAGTAAATAAACTTCTGGGTGCATGTTTGAGTCTCCATCTGACGCTGTCTGTGGAAAAAAATGTACACTTGAAGCAAGTTGATATAGTTGATATTCCTGTGTTTATGACACAAACGGGAGCTTCCCACTGCACCTGAACACACCGAGCGTCAACTTGGGTCTCGACTCCGCCAGACTTTGAATCAGATCTAGTTTTACAAACATGTCGACTTGTTGAAGTAAATAAACTTCTGGCTGCATGTTTGAGTCTCCATCTGACGCTGACGTTTATTTCATTCATTAGTTTGAAACAAGTGAAAATGATCTAAAAACAAGTAATTTTTTAGGTGATGAGTCTTATTTTAGTGGAAAGAGATTAGTTTTGACAAGAAATATGACAAATATTCCTGGAAAGACTTTGAGTTTTTGCAGTGCAGATTCCTTCTTTTAGACCTAAAATGTTAGGAACATACACCCCCAAGTTGAATTTGCCCGGAATTGTCCTTTAAGTAGTGAACTAGTTAACTCTTTAATGTCCTGACCTCTGCAGCAGCCCCTGCACCGAGGTGGGGGACATCCCCAGCTCCGCGTATCTCTGCAGGGACACAACAAGAAGAGGGAGAAGAGCATGAAGACTGACACTAGATCACATGACAGAACGCTACTGGGGCTGGGCTGCAGAGACACACTCACTGCAGAGAAGGGGCTGTGGGGGGGGGCTCTGCCCGGGGGGGGGCGGGGCTGGGGCTGGGGGGAGGGGCTTACCCCGCTCAGCCCGGCGCCGCCGCTGCCCTGCGAGGACGGAGACACCAGGGCGAAGGCGTCGTCCAGCAGCGAGTGCATCTGCTGCCGCGCCTCCTCGATGGACGGCTGGGGGGGCCGAGTCAAACACCTCGTCGGTCGGAGACGGACTGCCGTGGTCCGGGGGCAGGTCTGGGTCCGACTGGGGGGGAGGACAGACCACACAGAGTTAGACAGGACGATACGGCACCATGTCCACTCTGAGGACGCTGCGGCTCACCATGTAATAATAATAATAATAATCTTTATTTATAGAGCACTTTTCATGCATAAAAGCAGCCCAAAGTGCTTGAACAAAGCAATGTAGGACAATACTACAGAGTTAAGGTGGAAATACTACAGAGTTTAAGGGATAGTTCACCCAAAATTCATTTTTCCCTCATGTGGACTAAGGGCTGGGAGAAGTTTCAGAGTCCTCCGTGGCTTCTCTGAGTTACAGGGGGTCTCGGCGTAGCAGTGCATGTCCATATGACGGTTGCTAATGGATACCAACTGTCTTCGTAACAAAAAGACACACCAAAAAACATCCAGATACCTCCATGCTGCTCGTATGTAATGTCCGTCTTGTATTGAAGCTTCTTGAAGCTCCTCTTCCCGGTTCGTCAAATTTGACGAACCGGGAAGAGGAGCTTCCGCTACAAACAAGCTTAAAATATAGACTTATTTAATTTTTTTCTGAACAATTTCTCATGTCGGGGCTTCAATACAAGAGGGACATTACATATGAGCAGCATGGAGGTATTTGGATGTTTTTTGGTGTGTCTTTTTGGACGAGGAAAAGTGAGGCCCATTCGCAACCGTCATATGGACAAATACTGCTGCACGGAACCCCGCTGTAACTCAGAGAAGCCACGGAGGACTCTGAAACTTCTCCCAGCCCTTAGTCCACATGAGGGGGAGGAGATCATGAGGGAAATTTCAATTTTGGGTGAACTACCCCTTTAAGGTGGAAATACTACAGAGTTAAGGTGGAAATACTACAGAGTTAAGGTGGACTCACCATGTAGGCCACGTTGTTGAGTCCCGGGTACTTCCTGTAGGTGGCGCTCTGGTCCGTCAGCAGCCGGTCTCTGTCGGTGTCAGGAAGACTCCCCGGTCCTGGCTGAGGACGCCGGCCCCGAGGAGACCGCCTCCCCCTGTTGTATACATGTACTCATGTATCTCAATTCTATACAATAGTGTGTACATAATACATTTATGTATACAAATGTAGTGCAATATTAGACACACATCTGCATGTGCAGTCGTGTACCATGGACATAGTGCAGTCGATCAGTCGATCCTGCACTTTAGATAGATAGATAGATAGATAGATAGATAGATAGATAGATAGATAGATAGATAGATAGATAGATAGATAAATACTTTATTTATCCCGAAGGAAATTCAGTTTCTCAGCTGCACAATAAACAACATCATTCAACAGCAAAACAAAAACATAAAATAGTAAAAATTTGTGCATTGAGAATAGAATAAATAAAAACAATAGTTTACTGCATTGTTCTGTTGTCCTAGTCCTGCCTCTTGTACTTTTTATGTCATTGTTTTTATGTCTAACATCAACCTGCCAATGGGACTGGGGATGGAAATGAGCCACTTAGCTACAATCCCACAGATTTACACAACAGTAATACTGTTCACATTTGACACAAAAAAAAAACTGAAATATATAAAACAATGACTAATGAATGGTTTAGTTCTCAGTTGAGTGTAAACTAAATAAACCAGACTATCAGTGAGCTGATTGGCTGTTTCTACTTCAGTTATAGTTCTATTGTAAAGGCTGCTACAGGTCAGATCCAGTTGTTATAAAGTCGTTCTAACGGCCGAGTCCTGAATGAGATGAAGTTGGTTGATAACTCAACAGAACTCTGTTGGTGGTGATGTAACGTTGCCGTTGCCGTGGAGACAGACTGACCTCTTCCTGGAGTCGAAGGGCGTGGGCGGCGAGGCGGCGTCGGCCTGTAGGATGCAGTCCATGTGGTCGTGGGCGGAGCTGTAGAGCCTCTGGGCCACGGCGCTCTGCACCGGCCCGTCCCCGAAGGCGTCCATGATGTCGTCCATGGAGGGAAACTCACACTGGCCGCGCCGCTTGGCGCGCTGCCGCAGCTTGTTCCTGTGGTGCTCGATCTCCGACTTGTGTCGCAGCGCCACCTGCAGGTCAACAACATTCTTATTGACTTTTAAACATATTAAAGGGATAGTTCAACATTTTGGCAAATTGGCCCATTGCCATAATAATCCCTATAGTCATAGCAGTAGGTTCGTTACCTTTAATTGTCGGTGCAAGCTGTTTTTAGAACGGCGGAGCAGAGCCGTGAGCTGCTCAGAGCTACGCTACAGAGGCTCATTATGGGATTTCTTGGTTTCCCTCATCATCAAACTCATCAAATACACAATCCAACAACTCCACAACGCTCTGGTGGACAAGTTGTGAGCTGCACATTCACCACGCTATGAGATAATAACACAACGTTACCACACAGAGTTGTTTTAGAGGGAAATACATGTAAAACCACTGATGGACGTTGCCTTCAGGGACAGTTTTTCATCAACAGTCTCTGTATTTTCCTCTAAAACAACTCTGTGTGGTAACGTTGTGTTATTATCTCATAGCGTGGTGAATGTGCAGCTCACAACTTGTCCACCAGAGCGTTGTGGAGTTGTTGGATTGTGTATTTGATGAGTTTGATGAGGGAAACCAAGAAATCCCATAATGAGCCTCCGTAGCGTAGCTCTGAGCAGCTCACGGCTCTGCTCCGCCGTTCTAAAAACAGCTTGCACCGACAATTAAAGGTAACGAACCTACTGCTATGACTATAGGGGTTATGGCGATGGGCCAATTTGCCAAAATGTTGAACTATCCCTTTAAACACACACACACTGCAAAAACTCAAAATCTTTCTAAGAATATTTGTCGTATTTCTTGTCAAAATGTCTCATTTCTAGCCAAAACTAATCTCTTTTCTCTTAAAATAAGACTCATCACCTAAAAATGTACCTGTTTTTAGATCATTTTCACTTGTTTCAAACTAATTTTCACTTGAAATAAGTAGAAAAATCTGCCAGTGAAAGCAAGTTGTTTTGTGTTTGTAATAAGAAAGAAAAACTTGCTCCACTATCAGATTTTTCTACTTATTTCAAGTGAAAATCTGCTATAAAAAAGTAAAAAGTGTCTAAAAACAAGCTGCTTTTTAATGTGATGAGTCTTATTTTAAGTAGAATGAGATTTGTATTGACTAGAAATAAGACAAATATTCTCCTATATTCTATATTATACTATACTACTATCTATACTATATTATACTATACTACTATCTATACTATATTATCTATATTAAGATTTTGAGTTTTTGCAGTGCAAACACACAATCACAAGAACACTGACAAAGACAGTGAGATAATTGTGGTTACTACATTTTTCATATAAAATTTTTTATAAATTAAAGGGACAACGAGGAGTTTTGGAAAGCGAAGTGTTTTCACTACATTTCCCATGAGCCTCTGCGTGCACGGTGAAATTCTTGGACCGGCGCAAGACGGACAAAAGCCAAAACATTTCATTTATTTTCATTCATCAAGAATGAAAATTGGAGGTTGGAAAACGATCAGATACTGTCGTAGTTCCGACCATAAACGACGAACAACCAGCGATCCGACGGCGTTATTCCCACGACTCGCCGGGCAGCGTCCGGGAAACTGAAACTAGGAAATGCTCTGTCATTTTCTCCAAAACCACTGGCCCGATTTCTACCAAACTTCTGCGTTAGACTCCCCTCGGCCCCCCAGATGACATATTCGAATTTGGAGAAATTTGAAGAAATTAGATTTTTGGTCAAAAAAAACTTTTCCGATTTTCGAAAATCGCCTCGGTCATTTTCTCTAAAACCTTTGGCCCGATTTCAACCAAACTTCTGTGTTGGACTCCCCTCGGCCCCCCAGATGACATATCCAAATTTGATTTTTGGTCAAAGTCGTGCACGCTGACGCACAAGAAACTCCAGTAACGGTCTCCACATCTTTTCCAATCCTCCTGCCTTTCCTCTAGTTTTACAAGTCGACTGCTCCAGTACAGAAAAGCTATAACTAGAAAATGGTTGCAACCAGATATCCAGACAACCAACATTGGCCCAGTGGCATGGGATCATTCAAGACATTTATTGTATGGAGAGACTTACTTTTGTTTTAAGACTTCAGTTGGAGAAATGTATTGAACGCTGGGAAAGATGGATTGTATAGCACCCTAAATAGCATGACATTATACCATGATGTATGCACGTATGTATGTATGTGTAAAAGAATATTGTTACTTTAACTGTGCCCATGTTCCTTTTACATGGAGTTGAAAAAGAAAAATCACATAGAAAAGAGAACTCTACCGTTGGCCTCATCCCGCCAGGGCCCCCATTTCGGGCCGCCCGGCTGCCGGGCCGGGTGCGGGGTGCCCCCTCGCTCGGTGCTCTAGACCCCTGGTCCGGCCTCATCATCCAATATCTCAGTTTATTGTAACTCATTTAACCAAATTATACAGAACTTGAATTAGAATGATCATCTTTGTCTTATATTATGCTATTCTATGCTTTATTAAGTCATGCCATGTTATGTTATGTTATGTTATGTCATGTTATGTTATCTTATGTCATGCATAGACACGTGCATACACACGCATACACACTCAAGCACCCACCCATATACACACACACACACACGCAATGAGTCTCTTGTCATCTTGTTTGTCTATCACTGTCACTGTCTTGTCTTGTCTTGTTTACTGCACGTAAAATAAAAGAAAAAAGAAAAGAGAACTCTGTCTCCTCCCGTTTAAGTATGAAACAGTAAGATTTCAGACAGTGCCAGTGGTGTTGGTTGTGTGTCTGGACCCTGACCTCGGTGTTGGCCTTCTCGGTGGACGTGGGGCTCAGCTGCAGGGCGCCGTGCGGCGGACTGGGCTGAGGCTGCATGGCGATCAGCTGCACCTTGTTGGCCTGGCGACGGGTGCCGTCGGACGAGCCGCGAGACAGCCGGTCCACGTGGTCGAAGATGGAGGAGGAGGAGAGCAGCTCGTCTGGACCGCTGCCTGGAGGAGGAGGAGGAACAACACCTGAGCTCAGGGTGGAAACCATGGCAACAGCTTCATAGTCCAGTCATTTTATGAAAATAGGTTGAACAAACTGCAACAGAAGCAAACTCAACTGGTTTTGTTTCCTCAACATGTCCTGAGTGAGGGAAAAAAAGCCCAGAAGAATCCCATTAGGGGAATGTTTAGAAAAAGACCCAAATATAGACCGAATCTCCTTGTTGTTTACATTCTACTTCCTGGTAGAAAACCAGCTGTAATGTGAATGAGATCAATAGTAACGAACGAGAGTTTAGCTATATATCATATTTTTCAGGCCCTATCACCGTTTAGACAAATCTGAAATGATTGAAGAAACATTACTATTTCTGTGTGTGTGTTTTGTGTTGCTATGTGTTGTATTTATTCAGTTTGGGGGAATCACAGTGTCTAGAAAGCATCAGTGGCTGCAGCTGACAGGGACAGCTAACGGTAGCTAAGCTAACAGCAGTAGCTAAGCTAACGGCGGTAGCTAAGCTAACAGCAGGACGTCAGCTGTTAAAACCCTCCCGTTGTGGGACACGACATGAAACTACTCCAGTTAGCTCAGTCATGTTGGAACTCAGATATCCGCTGGAGAAAATATTTTTTCATGGAGCGTTTATTGAGTCACTGAGTTATTAAAGTTAAACAGGTAGCTAACCGTTAGCCCTGCTAATCTATGATAACCATGACTAATTACAAAAATGTGCACACAGAAATAGTAATGTTTGTCCAATCATTGGTTTTATAAACTTTACAAACATCAGATTAGTCTAAACGGCGATATAGAGACATGAAAAAGTAGAGATATATAGTGAAACTCTCGTCCGTCACTATTGTTCGAATGCTGGTTTTCTACCAGGAAGTAGTTGTAAACAACAAGGAGATTCGTTCTAATGCCCATTCGTACATCTATTATTCTTCTCATGTGAATAGGGTACAATTTTTAACCTTTAGATATCTCCATGAAAATTACCCAGTTGATTACTTACATTAAGACAAGCAAAAAATGTATTACAAGTTTTTGGAAATTCTTTGTTAACATGAGCAAATGTGCATAAATCTGCATAAATTCCACCGTTTTGACGGCACATGTACAGTATATATAAAGGTGCTGTGGTGGTACCAGCATGAAAACTGGAATGAGTTGACTCCATCGGTCAACCGACAAGAAACCACTTTAAATTTTAAGATGACTGAAATTTTTCAAGGTAGCCACATCCTTAGTAGAGCAGGTATGACATTACGTATGGCTAATTTGCATACATACAACACCTGATCTAAACATTGGGTATAGCAGGTGAAAATGTCTCTTTCAGTCTTGTTAACATATTACAGTTAAAAAACTTATTATGAAGGTCTGAATGGAACCCATTGAGGCTATCAGGTGCTGTACAGATGCAAATTAGCCATATGTAATTGGACTATGCACTGTTTGCTCACACCTGCTGTACTAAGGATGTGGCTGTCTTGAAAGATTGCAGTCATCTTGAAATTTAAAGTGGTTTCTTGTCGGTTGACCGATGGAGTCAACTCATTCCAATTTTCAAGCTGGTACCACCACAGCACCATACATGTGCCGTCAAAACGGTGGAATTTATGCAAATTTATGCAAATGTTCTCATGTTAACAAAGAATTTCAAAAAACTTGTAATACATTTTTTGTTAAAAATTAGAAAACTAATGAATAGGTGTATGAATGGGCTATATTTGGGTCTTTTTCTAAACTTTCCCCTAATGGGATTCTTCGGGGCTTTTTTTCCCTCACTCAGGACATGTTGAGGATACAAAACCAGTTGAGTTTGCTTCTGTTGCAATTTGTTCAACGTTGACCCTTTTTTGGCCTAAAATGACTGGACTATTAGACCTGAAGGCCCCGATCTGATCCTGAACCAGCTCAACATGCAGGAGAGGCGTTGTCTTTGAGGGGCGGGTGGAGGAATCAAACGCACCTATCTTACTCCGTCCTTCGGTCCAGAAGCAGCAAGAAGAAGAAAAGACAACATGAAGCAACAGGAAACACAACTCATCACAACACTGCTGATGTCACTGCATCGTCTCTGACCATTTTTGGGCGTCTTCCTGTGCTGTTTCCCCTCGATGGGCGTGGCCACGGGTCGGGTGCTCTCCTCCGCCGACTCTCTGCCGCTCGATTGGTCGCTGCCTAACGAGTCGCCGTCCGACGGGCTGAGCCTGAGACACAGAGAGTTCTGGTTCTGGTTCTGGTTCTTAATGTTCCTCAGCAGATTGTGGAGATTTAACCTCATTGGTTAATTGTCAGATCTCAAAACAACATGCACGGATAATTAAAGGTGATGAACCTACTGCTGTGACTATAGGGGTTATGGTGAGAGGAGCATCTGAATAAATGTTGGACTGGCCCTTTAAACAGTAGATTCAGTGTTTGGCAGAACTAGAGCACTGGAAAAGAGAGTAAGGACACCACCATTGACTCCCGTGGTAAGGGTTTAAGGGTTTAAGGGTTTAAGGGTTTAAGGGTTTTGCCCCCTAGTGGCAGGATATGGGTATTGCAAAAGCGCCCAGAAAACCCATTCACTCCAATGTATGTGTGTTGCCCACTTGCTGCTAAATTGATGAAAACGGCCGTGTTTTTGTTTTTAGGTGTCTTGGTCATACCAGATTATACTTATAATTTGTTTATTATAAAATGTAGATTGAAACATTCATGTAGACAACTGTTGTTTTTTTACTCTCCTATGTGTTAATGTTTATCTGTAAAGGATCCTCAATGATGCTATTAACGTGGGTGATCTATAAATGTCCTTAAATGATTGAAAACACCACACTGCTCATTCACCAACAATGCAGAGATGTCAGTTCTTTTGCAAAACCCATATTCCTCCACCAGGAGGCGCTGCCATTGGACCGATGCTGTCCTTACTCTCTGTTACAGAGCTCTAGGTAGAAGCCCACAGACCAGGATTCGGTCCATCCCTGGAAGAGGAGGGAAGAAGAAGGAAAGATGTCTGACCTTCCCTGGCGGCGGCGGCTGGACCGGCCCACCTTGGTGGAGGAGGAGCCTTTGGATTTGGGCGTGTTGAGGTCGGTGCCGTCGCAGGGCGCGGCCTCTTTGACGGGCGCGGGCGGCGGCCCCGGCTCCTGGATCACCATGATGTCGTCCTTGCTGTGCTGGCCCAGGTGCAGCTTGGCGAAGTCGAAGCCCTTGACGCTGGGCGCCTGCAGCTGAGAGGACACGGCCGGGTTTAGTCGGACCCGGGGGGGGGCGGGGACGGGGAACGGAGGACTGACCTCGGGACGACCTCTGACCTTCTGCCGCTGCTGCTGCTGGATGGTGTTGATGGCGTCCGGCTGGAACTCCAGCTTCTCCGAGCCGCACAGCTTCCAGTAGAGGATGATGATGATGAAGACGGCCAGCAGCACGGGCACCACCACGCCCACGATCAGCCAGATGCTGCTGCTCTGTGTCTCGGCGGGGGGGACGGACAGGGTCTCCACAGCTGGAGGGGGAGGGGTTAATAATCAATCAATATCTGCTGATGGAGCTACATCAGTAGAATATTACAGCTTATTACAGTTGTTAATAGTTGTGGTCAATCAGTCCGGTTTTTAGGTCTCGATTCAATTACCAAACGATTTACGATTATTAAAGGGACAACGAGGAGTTTCTCCAGCAGCAGAACAAAAAATTCTGCGACAATAAAAAAGTCTGATATCAATGTGGATGAATCTCCGTTACCACTTGTTAATGGTCCATTTTAGATAAATCTATGGTTTTGTCTCTATGGTTATTTTGTTATTATTAGTGGTGGTGGAAATGCTGGGCGAGCCGACCAGCGTTTCTTTACTTTCGGTTTCGTGGCGAGTCATGAGAATAACGCCGCCGTATGAATCTCCGTTTATGGTGGGAACTACGACGGTATGTGATCGTCTTCCAACCTCTGACTTTAATTCTTGATGAATGAAAACATGAGTCTGTCTTGCGACCCTTGTTGTCCCTTTAACAATTATCGATTTGATTTTTTACTATTGCCAATTATTGTTTTTTCATTTGACAGTAGCAGAAAACCAAAAATACACCACAAACTTATTGCACCATTAAAAAACAGTCAGCAGCTGAATTACTTAACCTCACTGCACTTTCAATTTGTGGAGTGCAGATGTAACTTCCAAATTACTATTTTTTAAATGTATTTTCTTTTTTTTTCTTTTTTTTGTTTTAGATGTGTTCTTCACTGTCAAAAACAAAACAAAAATGAATGTCCACACTTGCAAATGAATGTCCATAGTTTGAGTTTTTTCCACAGAACAAAGATGCAGCTTTGGAACTTGGCAGGACTTAGGAGGTATTCTGAAGTATTTTGATAAAACCAGCTTATAGATTGAAAAATGGTGTTTTAGCGATTGGAAAAACCTGTAATGGCTTGTTCCACTTCCTGTTTCCTACTGTCTGCTACAAATACGTTTTTCTACTCTTCCCATGATGCTTTGGGTGAATGTACAGCATTGCCATGGAAACGGTGATGATGGGTCTGACTCACGCTGGGCCAGCGGTCTCTGGACCCGGTGTCCCAGGACGATGGCGGCTCTCTGGAGGTCCAGACGGTTCAAGGTGGCCGCCGTGGTCTCGGCCGGGACGCGCTCGCCGCTCGGACCCTCCACGAAATACAAGACCTCCAGGGGGCGCTCTGGACCAGACAGCCTGGCCGCACGCACCACCTGAGACAGCAGAAGCAGAAACGGAACTGAACTGGGCAAAAAGGCTTTTAAATGTTCAGCCTCGTCGACCTGGAACGATGTGCAGAAGGACTTGGAACTGACTCATCTTGGAACTCTGGAGGAATTCATATTGAGCTCAATCGGATCATGTGATTGCATTGTTTAATCATGTTTTCCTGAAATGTGTGATTGTATTTTTTATTTGAGTCTTGTGTGTTGTGCAACTGAGCTGTTGTGTGCTGCTGTCTTGGCCAGGTCACTCTTGGAAAAGAGGTTTTAAATCTCAATGAGTTTTTACCTGGTTAAATAAAGGATATTGATATTGATTGATTGAGTAGGAGGTCACATGACGACCACACCTGGTCACATGACGACCACACCTGGTCACATGGCGACCACGCATGGTAGGGTTAGGGTATTTTCCTAACATTTTAGGTCTAACAGAATGAATCTGAAGGTTTTCAGTTTAATGTCTCCTGTTTTGCGGTAGTTGTGTCTGTCCCCGCATCGCCACGGCAGCAATGAATGGGAGCGGATGTAAGTTCTGCTGTTTAGGCTGTTTCCATCCCTCAAAGCCACAGACAGCGTCAGATGGAGACTCAAACATGCAGTCAGAAGTTTATTTACTTCAACAAGCCGACATGTTTGTAAAACTAGATCTAATTCAAAGTCTCCCGGAGTCTCGCGCGAGACCCAGTTGCCGTGCTCGGTGTGTTCAGGTGCAGTGGGAAGCTCCCGTTTGTGTCATAAACACAGGAATATCAACTCTTGACTTGCTTGAAGTAATAAAAACTTCTCAGCGCATGTTTGAGTCGCCATCTGACGCTGTCTGTGGAAAAACATGTACACTTGTACCAGCTGTGTGTACCTGTACCAGGTGTGTGTACCTGTACCAGCTGTGTGTACTTGTACCAGCTGTGTGTACCTGCAGACTGTTGTTGCCCACAGCGGTGGCTCTCCTCCAGCGCCTCCTGCTGGTCTCCTGCAGCCCCTCCTCCAGCAGCAGAGCCAGACGTCGCTCCAGTCGAGCTTTAAAACTCCTCTCAGTCACCATCTGGTCCTGAACCCCCAGCAGCACTGCAACAGGAAACACACACCGGTCACCGCCGGACGCCGTTTCACACACACGCTCTTACGCCTCCTGGATCACATCTTGAAAATGTAACTAAAACCAGATCCTGAGATCAGATCACGTGATCCAGTCTTGGTTTCAATCTGGATCAAACTCTCAGTTTGTGTTGTTCAGAACTTTTTAGTAGAATCAGGAAACTTTGATCCAGATCCAGACCTTTGGAAAACTAATTATCCGGATCTGTACCCTATAAATCTCTCTGCCCCCTAGCAGCAGCAGATCTCTTTGCTCCGTAGGTGGGTCTAGAAACGAGCCATAGGAACTTTTTGAGTCTGGAACACCGTTTGTGTTGACCAATCACAGCGCTCTATCTGTTTAGAGAGTCGTTGGGCGGCTTAACGCCATGACGACATACTTGCGACGGTGAAAAACATGACAAGAAGATAGATGGCTTTGGCAAAGGAATGGTTTGAATCGGCGTTGGCATCAACTTTGAAAGAATTAAACTTGTCATTTTCTTTAAAAGTTGAGCAAGAAACTGCACTGAAGTCGTTCATTTGAAGAAGGATGTAAAGTTTAATCTACCAACGTCATCCTGCTCTTTGCTCTGATTGGTCGTAGCGCTACCCTATTGGTGCAGAGGCAGTTTGAAAGACAGCCTTCATCCCGCCCCCTGGATTGAGCCGAGGTCTACCGCTCGTTGCCAGACTAGACATGGTAATGATGTAGTCTGCATGGTCAGGCTACCGGAGTTGGTAATGTAGTAAAGTTTGTATCTGGATCAGACTGATCCAGTCGAACTTTGCTTTGAACAACAGGGATAAAAGTAAAGACGGATTACGTGATCCTGGATAGCAAAAGATGGGATTTCAAAATACAGATAACTTTGATCCAGATAAAACCTTTTGAACAACTGGGCCCTGGTGACAGAGCATAGAAGACAGTAACCCTACGTCAGGTAAAAGGCCACGCCCCCTCGCCTGGTTGTGAAAACAAAGGAGAAGTCCTCAGTGTGTCCCATAGGCGCTAATACAAAAAACCACAATGCCAAAGAGTTGTTGTGTGGTATATTGTTCGTGGGGTCATTCTCCGGTAGGATTTATGGACATACATTCCCTAAATCTTTAATTTTTTCGGTAAAACGAGGTGATATAGCTGTCTGCCTGACAAACGTTAGCTATTGCAGGAGGTTTCTAGGCCAAATCAAGAGGGACTACGGTGGGATTTGTATCTACTGCCAGTCAAAGCCAGCAGTTTGTTTTCACCGGAATGGGGGCGTGGTCTCACTTGCTACTCAAATCTATGGTGTGTTCTCACCTGTGCGGACCCAGGTGGAGCGCAGGTGGTGCGAGGTGTTGAGCTCGGCATAGTGGAACGCTGCAGACAGAAACAGCGTTGGTTCAACACGACAGAAACATCAGTTCAACACCAACACAACAACATGACTGCGTGGAGCCATACGTTCTGCAATCTGCACGGTGGGAAACCCGACGTAGAAGCTGAACTCCACCAGACTGAGCTTCCTCAGGTGCTCGCTGACCTCTGACCCCGGCAGGTAGCCCCGCCCATCGCGCACCGCAAACGTGATGTCGACAGGAACCTTCTGCTCCGGCGCCGGCCGCGACACAACCGACGTGATGTTCAACAGCTGCAGAGGAAACACAACCAGGTCATCAACAGCTCCACGATGTCATCAATAGGAGCCGGTGTAGGTACCAAACGTGTCGGGGCCGCGACTGGTGATGACGTGGCACATCGTGATTGGTCGTGGTGGCGTAATGCGTTACTTGGATGCTACCGCGGATGTTAGCGAAGTTAGTCACTTCGCCCCATAGAAAATATTGGACTCATCTGTCACAAGACACATCTCTTCTCAACAGTTTGACACCAAAATGGCAATTTTCAGACGGACACATCAGGAGAAAATGAACTTAGTTCCAGACCTGTCTCTGGCTCAACAACACACTCTCGCCAGATTTGGCTCAGATCTCCATGGCAACGTCAAACAGCGCCCGCGCTAATTACAGTATTTTAATCATTTTCGTCACTGTTAGTTGTGTAAATGTTTAAAGGTGATAGCTACAAGTTTAATTCCTCCTGGCCAGTAGGTGTAGAACTCACACTGCTCTCGCTCCAACCTTCCGTTTTACTGGTTGCCACAGAGATCATTCCATGCCGACGTTGCCAACGTAACCAGATGTAAATATTTATATATTTCGGACCCGCCAAAATGTATTAAACAATTATTTATATGCTATTAAAAAAAAATTCTGTAAAATTAATACTTTTATTCTGCACCCCTCTAGACATTCTGTGGATGCATTATTTTTGAAAAATGTATCCTTTTGATGAAAAAGTTGTAGCTATAACCTTTAATGTTATCATAAGAAAATATAAATAACTCACTTTCGTCTACCTACAACTTTTATAAATCCTCACGACAAATCACGATGTGCCACGTCACATTTGGTACCTACAGCGGGTCGCAGACTCACCTTTACGATGACATCACTGATGACATCAACTCACCTGCACGGTGACGTTTCCCGCCTCATGTGAGCGTCTCCGTGTCTCTGCGTACGCCATCATCAGCCCTCTCTCCACCCGTTCACTGAAGTTACAAACTCGTACGTCGACGTGGGCGGGGACAAACTGCAGCACGGTGTGGATCTGGTACCGGAGGTCCGGTACGGTGTAGAGCGGCGACAGGGCCGGGACCGGGCCGAAGGAGCGCGGCGGCTGGCGGAGCGCGTTGATGACGGACACGGCCGTGAAGATCAAAGGACCGGACACGACGCGGAAGGCAGAGCTGGACGGAGTTCTGAGAAACTGTCAGAGGAGACAGACAGCTGTCAATCACCCGGCATCCTCAAGTCCAGTCAAGCCAAGTCAAGTCGATAAAGTCAAGTCAAGTCAAGTGGGTAAAGTCAAGTCAAGTCAAGTGGGTAAAGTAAAGTCAAGTCAAGTGGGTAAAGTCAAGTCAAGTCAAGTGGGTAAAGTAAAGTCAAGTGGGTAAAGTAAAGTCAAGTGGGTAAAGTACAGTCAAGCCAAGTGGGTCAAGTCAAGACAAGTGGGTAAAGTACAGTCAAGTCAAGTGGGTAAAGTCAAGACAAGTGGGTAAAGTAAAGTCAAGTCAAGTGGGTCAAGTCAAGTCAAGTGGGTAAAGTAAAGTTAAGTCAAGTGGGTAAAGTACAGTCAAGTGGGTAAAGTAAAGTCAAGTGGGTAAAGTAAAGTAAAGTCAAGTGGGTAAAGTACAGTCAAGTGGGTAAAGTAAAGTCAAGTGGGTAAAGTACAGTCAAGTGGGTAAAGTAAAGTCAAGTGGGTAAAGTACAGTCAAGTGGGTAAAGTACAGTCAAGTGGGTAAAGTAAAGTCAAGTGGGTAAAGTACAGTCAAGTGGGTAAAGTAAAGTCAAGTGGGTCAAGTCAAGTCAAGTGGGTAAAGTAAAGTTAAGTCAAGTGGGTAAAGTACAGTCAAGTGGGTAAAGTAAAGTCAAGTGGGTAAAGTAAAGTAAAGTCAAGTGGATAAAGTAAAGTCAAGTGGGTAAAGTAAAGTAAAGTCAAGTGGGTAAAGTAACGTCAAGTGGGTAAAGTACAGTCAAGTCAAGTGGGTAAAGTAAAGTCAAGTGGGTAAAGTAACGTCAAGTGGGTAAAGTCAAGTCAAGTCAAGTCAAGTGGGTAAAATAAAGTCAAGTGGGTAAAGTACAGTCAAGTCAAGTGGGTAAAGTCAAGTCAAGTCAAGCGGGTACAGTCAAGTCAAGTGGGTCAAGTCAAGACAAGTGAGTAAAGTACAGTCAAGTCAAGTGGGTAAAGTCAAGACAAGTGGGTAAAGTCAAGTCAAGTCAAGTGGGTCAAGTCAAGTCAAGTGGGTAAAGTAAAGTCAAGTGGGTAAAGTACAGTCAAGTGGGTAAAGTAAAGTCAAGTCAAGTGGGTAAAGTCAAGTCAAGTCAAGTGGGTAAAGTAAAGTCAAGTGGGTAAAGTAACGTCAAGTGGGTAAAGTAAAGTCAAGTCAAGTCAAGTGGGTAAAATAAAGTCAAGTGGGTAAAGTACAGTCAAGTCAAGTGGGTAAAGTCAAGTCAAGTGGGTAAAGTCAAGTCAAGTGGGTAAAGTCAAGTCAAGTCAAGTGGGTAAAGTAAAGTCAAGTCAAGTGGGTAAAGTAAAGTCAAGTGGGTAAAGTAAAGTCAAGTGGGTAAAGTACAGTCAAGTGGGTAAAGTACAGTCAAGTGGGTAAAGTACAGTCAAGTCAAGTGGGTAAAGTAAAGTCAAGTGGGTAAAGTAACGTCAAGTGGGTAAAGTCAAGTCAAGTCAAGTCAAGTGGGTAAAATAAAGTCAAGTGGGTAAAGTACAGTCAAGTCAAGTGGGTAAAGTCAAGTCAAGTCAAGCGGGTACAGTCAAGTCAAGTGGGTCAAGTCAAGACAAGTGAGTAAAGTACAGTCAAGTCAAGTGGGTAAAGTCAAGACAAGTGGGTAAAGTCAAGTCAAGTCAAGTGGGTCAAGTCAAGTCAAGTGGGTAAAGTAAAGTCAAGTGGGTAAAGTACAGTCAAGTGGGTAAAGTAAAGTCAAGTCAAGTGGGTAAAGTCAAGTCAAGTCAAGTGGGTAAAGTAAAGTCAAGTGGGTAAAGTAACGTCAAGTGGGTAAAGTAAAGTCAAGTCAAGTCAAGTGGGTAAAATAAAGTCAAGTGGGTAAAGTACAGTCAAGTCAAGTGGGTAAAGTCAAGTCAAGTGGGTAAAGTCAAGTCAAGTGGGTAAAGTCAAGTAAAGTCAAGTGGGTAAAGTAAAGTCAAGTGGGTAAAGTACAGTCAAGTCAAGTGGGTAAAGTCAAGTCAAGTGGGTAAAGTCAAGTCAAGTGGGTAAAGTCAAGTCAAGTCAAGTGGGTAAAGTAAAGTCAAGTGGGTAAAGTAAAGTCAAGTCAAGTGGGTAAAGTCAAGTCAAGTGGGTAAAGTAAAGTCAAGTGGACAGGACAAGCAAAAAGAGGAGACCGCACACATCAGCTCCCTTCTGTGCAGATTTATTAGCACATCAATAGTAACGTTTCGAGCTCATAGCTCTTCATCAGACTAACTCATACACATAGGACACCCCGTTTTTAAACCTGCCCCCGAGGGTCACATGGTGAGTCACATGGTAAAGGGAATGTATACATCAAAACCCATCTTGTACAAAACCAAAGCATACAAAAAGTCAAAGACACTTCATCATAATTAAATAGACCAACACCCATCAGGCCGACTGGCCGTCATACAGATCTAATGAATTAGAGGCGCCTCTAGTAATAGGATGGCTAATCTTCAAAGTCTAGGACAAGGTTATCACATTATTAATATTCTAAACATTTTGATCTTGTTTAAAGATTTAACAAATTTTAAAGTTCAATTATCCATAACCCTGAGCTAGAATAGGGACAATCCAACCACAAAAAATGGAAAAGTTAATATATAGACGATCAAATATGCATATACATCTTCAATTGAACATGTCACACTCCAAGACGTTTGAATTCACGGGGGATGATTACGCACAGATACTGTGTAAAGACTCTTTGTTTGGGGAATCCACCCATATACATGATCACGGCATCTCTACAAGAGCACTGAACAAACTACATGAAAGGGAAACACGCTTGTTTCTCCACGCTGTGACGCTCAGTGACTATCTCAGATCCAAAATGATTCCGAGGGGATTAAGAATAACAAAAACCCCATTTCTGAGTCGGGATAACAAAGACTTCTGTGATCGTTGGTGTGAAATTCTTAATAAATGTTCATTTGATCTTATGGCTTTGACCATCAAAGAGGTGACGACACAACTTACAACTGTAAGAGAAGAAATAATGGAAACAAAAAAACAACTAACGGAGAATATGACGGACAAGGAGGAATTGGACAAGATGTTAAAGGAATGTGAACAGCGGAAACAAGAGCTTGACAAAGAAATAAAACTGTCCAAAAAGAAAAAGTTTGTGAGAGACCGGGCGGACTACGAGGGGGGCGCTGTGTACAAGTGGAGGCTGCCACATGGTGCTGCGACTTCCGGGGGCGGTAACATAAGAAGCGCCCATAGGAGACACAACTACAACTACAACGACACGATGCTACGTTCTTCCCTTTCCTCTCGGGACTCCGACTCCAGCCAACCCTCTGAACGAGAACAAGGTTTTTTAGAAAGAAAAACACTGCGGGGCCGAAGAGGAGGAAATGCCGACGCGGGCAGAGGACAAAGAGAACCATACTGGACCCGCAGAAAGAACCGGGACCAGCTGTGAATGTTGTCGTCAACCTATCCAGTAAGTCCCTCTCGGAAACATGTTTATCTGCCCTTTCAAAGGGTTTATCATTCGTACCCACGGCCCAATGTAATGAATTCACCACGTACATTGATATGCAAAAGTTTTTTCGCTCTTTAAGACTTAAGGAGTTCTTCAGTGGCCACTCCGGGTCCCGTTCAATAGACGGGCCCACTAATGTTTCCTTTCCTCCTATCACCAATCCCCAGACAGTCCCCCCACTGTCTATGATGGACACCGACGCGACGGCAGAATCTACTATGGACTCGCCCACAAACATTTTGGAGCCACGTGTTGAACCACCCAGCACCCGCTTCAGAGGTAAATCCTACTTTACACCCCCCAAACACAGAAACTCATCGTTGGAAACATACTGTAGATTGGTGGAAAGAGATGTTTCTACTATATTAAATAAACACAAACAATATAAAGTAAGAAATAATCTCTCTAAAGAACAGTGGGAGGAATTAAAAGCCATTAAGGAGGATACCACCCTGGTAATACAATCTGCTGACAAGGGAGGGGCGATTGTGATCCTCAATCGTGAGGCATACGACAAAGAAATTCAAAATCAACTGAGCAATTCAAAATTCTACAGAAAGTTGGATCACAATCCCATAACATCCTTCAAGAAAAAAGTGCATGATTTGGTGGATCTTCTGTGGATCTATGGGGACATAAATCAATCTGAACAAGCATTTATGAAAGTGGATTTTCCCATTACCCCTGTGTTTTATACTCTACCCAAAATCCATAAAAAGTTTGTGGATACACCACCTGGAAGACCTATAGTCGCTGCAATAGGTTCTTTAACCGAAAAAATCTCTGCTTTTGTTGACCATTCTCTGCAGCAGCTCACCACATCTCTTCCCTCCTACACGAGAGACTCTGTGGATTTTTTGAAACATGTTAAAACTATTAATATATCTCAGGAACAACAACTTTTGGTAACAATGGATATTGAATCACTTTACACTAATGTGCCATTTAAAGGGGGCCTTGAAGCTGCAGAATATTTCCTGAACAAAAGGACTATACACACCCCAAAAACACAATGTGTTCTGGATTTAATTGAATGTGTATTGACCTCTAATTATTTCTTGTTTGGTGCTGACTTTTTTCTCCAGGTGTCTGGGGTAGCGATGGGATCCAAAATGTCACCGAGCTTTGCATCCCTCTATGTTGGACTCTTTGAACAGGAGGTGATCTCCAATAAAGACATTAACCCCTTCATGGACCACATATCTCATTGGAGAAGGTATCTCGATGACATTTTTTTCGTTTGGACTGGCACAGAGACACAATTAAGACAATTTCACAAATTTATGAATGACAAAAATGAACACTTGAACTTTTCTTTGGAGTTTGATGCTCAAAAAATGAACTTTCTTGATATTCTGGTTTCGAAGGAGGGGGACACTTTAAAAACCAGCCTATATCGAAAAAGCACAGATAAAAATTCACTACTTCATGGGGACTCATACCATCCTACCCCTCTCAAAAAGAGTCTCCCAATTTCCCAATTTAACCGTATTAGACGGATTTGCAGCGATGATATGGATTTCCAGGAACAGTCGGCCATTCTACAGGACCGCTTCAGACAGAGGGGATACAAGGAGGAGTGGATCTCTGGAGCGGAGACCAGGTTTCGTATGACCTCCCAGAATGAATGCCTCAACAAAATAAAAAACAAAAAATCTGAGATTAAGACATCATGTTGCATTCAATATTCACCTGTGGGTCGGGAAATCGAGAAAATCATCAAACAGCACTGGTTCATCCTGGACTCGGATCCAGCATTGAAGGGATGCTTCAAGGACCCTCCTCGAATGATCCATAAAAGACCTCCGAACCTTCATAACATATTGGTGAGAGCAGACCGACCACCACCCGTCACTTCACATTTCCTCACCCAAATCCAACCTGGTAACTACAGGTGTGGCAACTGCCAACAATGCAATTCCACATACAAAACACACTCCTTTAACCACCCCCACTCTGGAAAGAGATTCCCCATTAAGAGCATCATCTCCTGTAAAACTAAAAATGTCATCTACATGCTTCAATGTCCCTGTGGTCTCGCCTACATTGGGAAAACCACTAGACCTTTAAAAACGAGGATCACAGAGCACAGATGTGCTATCCGGAACCATGACCCGTCCAGTCCAGTTGCGGTTCACTTCACAGAAGCACGTCACAGCGTTGCCTCATTGAAGTATATTGGGATTGAATCAGTCAAACTCCCTCGCAGAGGTGGCAATGTTGACACTTTACTCCTTAAGAGAGAACTGTACTGGATATACACGTTAGACACCTTAACTCCCAAGGGTCTAAACGAGGACTTTAACATCAGACCTTTTATGTGATCTTTTTGTGAGCTCTTTTTGAGCTTTTTTGTTGGGGGCTTGATGAAGAAATTGAACATTGTGAAAGAGCCTGTATAATATTCTAGTAATGTGTAATATTTTAGATGATTTTCCCCTGATGTATTCAGCATTAGGGTCGACTATGACGGGTCTTGATATTTGATATTTGCTATCTTGTTTTTTTGTTTTTTGTTATTTGCTATCTTCTAATGTGTATATTCCATCTTTTATGTGATAGGTGGTTCCTGAGTTGTTCTGCGTATGATCATTGTAGTAGTCACTTCTCATGTTACACTTATCATGAGGGAATTCTACTGTTTGGATTATATGCATATTTGATCGTCTATATATTAACTTTTCCATTTTTTGTGGTTGGATTGTCCCTATTCTAGCTCAGGGTTATGGATAATTGAACTTTAAAATATGTTCAATCTTTAAACAAGATCAAAATGTTTAGAATATTAATAATGTGATAACCTTGTCCTAGACTTTGAAGATTAGCCATCCTATTACTAGAGGCGCCTCTAATTCATTAGATCTGTATGACGGCCAGTCGGCCTGATGGGTGTTGGTCTATTTAATTATGATGAAGTGTCTTTGACTTTTTGTATGCTTTGGTTTTGTACAAGATGGGTTTTGATGTATACATTCCCTTTACCATGTGACTCAACATGTGACCCTCGGGGGCAGGTTTAAAAACGGGGCGTCCTATGTGTATGAGTTAGTCTGATGAAGAGCTATGAGCTCGAAACGTTACTATTGATGTGCTAATAAATCTGCACAGAAGGGAGCTGATGTGTGCGGTCTCCTCTTTTTGCTTGTCCTGTCCACATTTTTTGAGGCCAGCACCTATTGAACTGGATGTGCGCGACCGTGTCTACTCTAAAGTAAAGTTAAGTCAAGTGGGTAAAGTACAGTCAAGTCAAGTCAAGTGGGTAAAGTACAGTCAAGTCAAGTCAAGTGGGTAAAGTAAAGTCAAGTGGGTAAAGTACAGTCAAGTGGGTAAAGTACAGTCAAGTGGGTAAAGTACAGTCAAGTGGGTAAAGTCAAGTCAAGTCAAGTCAAGTGGGTAAAGTAAAGTCAAGTGGGTAAAGTACAGTCAAGTGGGTAAAGTACAGTCAAGTCAAGTGGGTAAAGTACAGTCAAGTCAAGTCAAGTGGGTAAAGTAAAGTCAAGTGGGTAAAGTACAGTCAAGTGGGTAAAGTACAGTCAAGTGGGTAAAGTACAGCCAAGTGGGTAAAGTACAGTCAAGTGGGTAAAGTACAGCCAAGTGGGTAAAGTCAAGTCAAGTCAAGTCAAGTGGGTAAAGTAAAGTCAAGTGGGTAAAGTAAAGTCAAGTGGGTAAAGTACAGTCAAGTCAAGTGGGTAAAGTCAAGTCAAGTGGATAAAGTCAAGTCAAGTGGGTAAAGTCAAGTCGGTCGGGTCAAGTCAAGTCAAGTGGGTGAAATAAAGTCAAGTCAAGTCAAGTCAAGTGGGTAAAGTAAAGTCAAGTCAAGTCAAGTCAAGTGGGTAAAGTAAAGTCAAGTCAAGAGGGTAAAGTCAAGTCAAGTCAAGTGGGTAAAGTAAAGTCAAGTCGGTCAGGTCAAGTCAAGTCAAGTGGGTGAAATAAAGTCAAGTGTGTAAAGTACAGTCAAGTCAAGTGGGTAAAGTACAGTCAAGTCAAGTCAAGTGGGTAAAGTACAGTCAAGTCAAGTGGGTAAAGTACAGTCAAGTCAAGTCAAGTGGGTAAAGTACAGTCAAGTCAAGTGGGTAAAGTACAGTCAAGTCAAGTCAAGTGGGTAAAGTCAAGTCAAGTCAAGTCAAGTGGGTGAAATAAAGTAAAGTGACATTTAGTCAAGTCAAATGAAGGGACAAAAGCTCTTTGACCTCCAGGTGTTGTTGTGTTAACATACTGCTATGGTGGATGTGGTGTTTACTGGTGTTTACCTGCAGCTCCACGGAGCGGTTGAACTGTCTCTTCAGCAGATCTCTGACCTGACTGAAACCAGCCAGTGAGCCCTTGGAGCTGACTGCAGGAGGAGCAGAAGACCAATCAGCAGCTGGATCATGTTGATTGGACAACACAGGTAAACATCATTCACTACGTCTAAATGCACAGCTAAATCCAGCGTCTCCTCGGAGTTCTGTCCTCCTCCCAGTTCACATGCAACAGAGACAATCTAACAACCAACGGTGTCCTCCTCAACGGCGCCTGCATCGCCCCCTACCCTTTTCCCCTGCTGTTAAACTGGCCTGTCCTCCCTTCCTATGAACCAGTCTACCATCCAGTCCTCCCATTAAGCTGGTCTGCTCTCCCTTCCTATGAACCAGTCTGCCATCCAGTCCTCCCATTAAGCTGGTCTGTCCTCTCTTCCTATGAACCAGTCTACCATCCAGTCCTCCCATTAAGCTGGTCTGCCCTCTCTTCCCATGAATCAGTCTGCCATCCAGTCCTCCATTAAGCTGGTCTGCTCTCACTTCCTCCCTTGCCTACCAGAACGGAAAACAGTTTATAGTTTATGACACAGAATGTGGAACTGGTATCAGTCGGACTAACACTTTACATGAATTTCAGTCGTCCAGTTACAGTCGGATGTAAACATACGGAGTCACAGCGGTGTGCTGCTCCTGGTCCCTGAGTCTTGGTGGTCTTACCTACTCGGACCAGGTACATCTCCGGCCTGGTGACGTTGCACAGGTACTGCCTGGTGGGCGGAGCCTGGGCCACTCTGGGCGTGGTGACGGGGGGGGCTCTGGTCAGGCTGATGGCTGTGATCTGGGTGGTGGTGGTGGACCGGGTGGTGGTGGTGGATCTGGTGGTGGTCCTGATGGGCGGAGCCTTCGCCGGCTTCTCCGTGACCACCGGCGGTCTCTCCGGTCTCTCTGGTCTCTCTGGTCTCTCCGGTCTCTCTGGACTCTCCGGTCTCTCCGGTCTCTCCGGTCTCTCTGGTCTCTCTGGTCTCTCCGGTCTCTCCGGTCTCTCCGGTCTCTCCGGTCTGTCGGGCCGGGTGGGCGGTCCCGGCGGCGGCGGCGGCGGCACCCTGCTGGTGGTGTTGGCCGGGGGCCGTGGAGGGTATCGGCCTGGTACCGGGGGGAAGCGGTCCCAAGTGGGTTTAGGAGCGGCCGCAGGCGGCGTGGAGGGGGTCGATGGAGACGGTGGTTTCTCCTCAGCTGCAGAGATGGTAAAAGTAAAAGTGAAAGTACTGATCCAAATATCTACTCAAGTAAAAGTAAAAAGTACAGGCTCTGAAATTTACTCAAAAGTATTATTAAAGGGACAAGGAGGAGTTTTGGAAAAGTGAAGTGTTTTCACACTACATTTATGAGCCTCCGCACCGTGAAATTCTTTGACCGGCGCAAGACAGACTCATGTTTTCATTCATCAAGAATTAAAGTCAGAGGTTGGAAGACGATCACATACCGTCGTAGTTCCCACCATAAACGGAGATTCGGCGGTGTTATTCCGGCGTAAGTTTAACCCATGGTCCAACGCACCGTAACACCGAGTTAGACCCCCCCTCGAGAGATGTAGTCTGCTAACCGCTAGCTTCTCTAGTTGTAGCAACTTTAGCAATGACCGCACCATACCAAACAGCGCAGTATACGGATCCACTAGCAACCGATCAAAAAGCCACTTACAGCCACAAATAATGCTCAGAACAGCACTAAACGTCACCAACAGTACAAACAGGGTTCAGGGTTTCATTTTGGTGGGCGCCACTATCAGTTTGAGACTGAGTTTACTGAAGACAAGGCAAGGCAAGGCAAGGCAAGGCAATTTTATTTGTATAGCCCGTTTTTACAAACAGTTTGTCTCAAAGGGCTTTACATGGCATCGTAACAACATCCTCTGTCCTTAGACCCTCACATCGACCGAGGAAAAACTCCATGGAAAACCCTTTTAACAGGGAAAAATCGGAGAAACCTCAGGGTGAGCAACAGAGGAGGGATCCCTCACCCAGGACGGACAGACGTGCAATAGATGTTGTTACAGACAAGAAAACAGTTTACAGTTTGTCAAGACAAGCTGAAGGAAAAGGAGGAGAAAAGTGACAGAGGGAGCGCTGCGGTGGAGGCTATGTGCTGGAAATGGGGGAATCAAGTGGTCAGTCTGGTGATCAATGCCTGTCGGTGGCCGCTGAAACCAGATGTTTGTGCTGAAACCAGATGTCTGTGCTGAAACCAGATGTTTGTGCTGAAACCAGATGTTTGTGTTGAAACCAGATATTTGTGCTGCCAGTCGGCCTCAGACGTGTGTTGTCAGTGCCTGGACTCTGTGCTGGACACGGAAAGTTGCTGCATAGCGTACAACTGGAGCAGAGTGGGTGAGTTGTTATCGTCTCTTTTCAATAGAAACCAGGCTAAGCTAACAGATGTTTGATGCCTCGTATTATGGGATGGGACCCTGTTTGTACTGTTGATGACGTTTGGTGCTGTTCTGAGCATTATTTGTGGCTGTAAGTGGCTTTTTGATCGGTTGCGCGTGGATCCGTATACTGCGCTGTTTGTTATGGTGCGGTCATTGCTAAAGTTGCTACAACTAGAGAAGCTAGCGGTTAGCAGACTTCATCTCTCGAGGGGGGGTCTAACTCGGTGTTACGGTGCGTTGGACCATAGCTTGAACTTACGCCGGAATATCCCTTTAAAGGGACAACGAGGAGTTTTGTTAAAGTGAAGTGTTTCCACACTACATTTATGAGCCTCCGCACCGTGAAATTCTTTGACCGGCGCAAGACAGACTCATGTTTTCATTCATCAAGAATTAAAGTCAGAGGTTGGAAGACGATCACATACCGTCGTAGTTCCCACCATAAACGGAGATTCGGCGGCGTTATTCTCATGACTCGCCACGAAACCGAAAGTAAAGAAACGCTGGTCGGCTCGCCCAGCATTTCCACCACCACTAATAATAACAAAATAACCATAGAGACAAAACCATAGATTTATCTAAAATGGACCATTAACAAGTGGTAACGGAGATTCATCCACATTAATATCAGACTTTTTTATAACCAAATAGAAACTCCTCGTTGTCCCTTTAAGTACAGTAGCTACATCACTGCTCACCTGTGAGGGTGGGGGAGAGGGTGAGAGGGGGGGTGGGGGTGGGGGGGCGCTTGGGCTCCTGGTCTGGAGGAGGACCGGAGCTCGGAGATGGAGACGGAGCAGGAGGGAGAGGTTGTGTTGTTGTAGGAGCGATGGGGGGTTTGGAGTCGGTCCAGTTGACCTTGACCGGGTCCTGGTCCTGGTCTTTCTCTTTCTCTTTCTCTTTCTCTTTCTCTTTCTCTTTCTCTTTCTCCTTCTCCCTCTCCCGCTCCCTCTCCCTCTCCCTCTCCCGCTGCAGCAGGTTGCTGTAGTACTCCAGACTGTTCATGTCGGGCAGCAGCAGCTCCGTGGGCTCCAGCGGCGCCATGTCCTCCAGCTCGTCCTCGTCCTCCCAGGCGGCGAAGACGTCCGGGTGGGCGGGGCGGGTGAGCAGCGGGGCGGTGGGGGAGGGGGGGATGGGGAGGCGGGTGGAGAGGGGGAGGGTGGGCCGGGCGGGGAAGGCGGTGTCGTAGGAGACCCAGTCATGGTCATGGTCGTCGTCGTCGTAGTGATGGCCGGGCAGCGGCGTGGCGAGGGCCAGCTCCTCGCCGTCCGGCCCCATGAAGGACAGCGTCTCCAGGTAGTCCCCCGAGCCCCAGCCGTCCTCCAGGGGGGGGCCGTGCTCCCAGGGCGGGGGGGGCGGGGGGGTGAGGGAGGGCTGGGCCTGGGGGGGCAGCGCCGCCGCCGGCACCAGGCTCGGCGCCAGCAGCTCCGGTGGCCTGAGGAGGAGGTGGATCCCCTGAGCGCCAGAGTCAGAGTCCTCCGAGTCCACGGAGCTGTCGTCGTTACCGTGGTAACCAGAGTCTGGCGGCTGCGGGTTGGGGGCGGGCGGTCTGGGAGGGGAGGGGGGGGGCGAGGGCGCCGGAGTCAAGTCCTTCGTCCTGTTGAAGTCCAACACACCTGTGGGCGAGAGTCTGAAGGTCAATCATCAGAGAATCTCAAGACCAGGACCAGGATCAACCAGTCAATCTACCAATCAATCAATCAATCAATCAACCAGTCAATCAACCAGTCAATCAACCAGTCAATCAATAAACCAGTCAATCTACCAATCAATCAATCAATCAACCAGTCAATCAATAAACCAGTCAACCTACCAATCAATCAATAAACCAGTCAATCTACCAATCAACCAATCAACCAGTAAATCAATCAACCAGTCAATCTACCAATCAACCAATCAACCAGTCAATCTACCAATCAATCTACCAATCAATCAATCAACCAGTCAATTTACCAATCAATCAATCAACCAGTCAATCTACCAATCAACCAGTCAATTTACCAATCAATCAATCAATCAATCAACCAGTCAATCATTCAACCAGTCAATGTACCAATCAATCAATCAACCAGTCAATCTACCAATCAATCAATAAACCAGTCAATCTACCAATCAATCAGTCAATCAATCAATCAACCAGTCAATCTACCAATCAATCAATCAACCAGTCAATCTACCAATCAATCAATCAACCAGTCAATCTACCAATCAATCAATCAACCAGTCAATCTACCAATCAATCAATCAATCAATCAACCAGTCAATCTACCAATCAACCAGTCAATCTACCAATCAATCAATCAACCAGTCAATCTACCAATCAATCAATAAACCAGTCAATCTACCAATCAATCAATCAACCAGTCAATCTACCAATCAACCAGTCAATCTACCAATCAATCAATCAACCAGTCAATCTACCAATCAATCAACCAACCAGTCAATCCATCCATCTATCTGTGTGTGTGTGTGAACAGAGGTTTTTACTCTAGTAGGAGCCCCAGGAGGGGTTCACGTGCACCCCCTTATTTTTTTTTCTAGTCTGGATTTTTTGCATCCTTGGAACCTCTAAAATAGAGATTTGGATGATCCCCGGAACAAAACCTGTCCAAAATGTGTTTTTTGTAACGTTTTAGTACCCCTATGATGCCTGTGGAATTGTTGCCAGGAATGCCAGTCAGACTGTCTTTCAAAGACTGTAGCACGTTCAAATTTTGAGCGAGCCCAAAGATAGAGATATCAATTTATTCGGGACAACCACAGGTTTCCAGTGTGACCAAGTTTGTCATGCTACCTTGTCAGGAAGTGAGCTAAAAACCTAATGATTTAAAGTCAGATGAAAATTTTGTGAGGGAAAAACAGCCATCAACATGTTTTCAAATGGTCCCTTGACCTGTCACCTAAATGTATGTGAATGGAAATGGGTTATATTGGTACCTACAGGCCTCCCCTATCCAGACATACCTAATTTGTGTGAATCTAATGTAGTTTTGGGGGAGAACCATGCAGTAATTTGCATGCAGTAACCTACAAATATGTCATTTCCGCCTATATACAAAATGGTGTATTTGACTATTTCTGCACACTGGGGGTTCATAAACAGTCACAGAATTGCATGAATTGGGTATGACTGGATAGCTGAGATGCTTGTGCATCCAATCCGCCTATTCAATTGTGATTTTAGTCCATTAAGTAGTGTATTGGCATAAATGGTGCTTATTGCTTGTCTTGAGCAATAATTCAATCACTCTTTGAAATGAACATTGGAGGATTTATTCACGTGTGCTAAACAGTAATTTCACCAAATGTAGCCATAACTATGTATGAAATGCAATAACCTATGGTCATAGGAGCAATAAATATTGCAAACATTAACTACTGTAGGAACCAGGGACATGTCCCCTATAGAATTCCTCTAGAGGAAGCTTGATTTTAGTAGTTCTCTTCACCATCATAAATTTTTTTGCTTCAATGGTCTCATCTTGCTCTTCTTCCTCTTCTTCACTATCTGCCTCCTGTGTGAATATGTCAACCAGAGAAGGAGGCATTATGGGTCTAGCAGTCCACACTACTCCACACTACTCCACAGTACTCCGTAATACTCCACAGTACTCCATCTTCATTCTTCTCCCATCCCTGGTGAAACTCATTTTGTAATATATACATGTTCTTGTTATACATAAAAAAGCAAACACAGTTAACAATATAATATTAATTACCAGATCTAGGTCATTTAGGCTGCTCAGAGGTGGGTGTAGCTGCCTGTTTGTAACCGGCCACTCCAAAAGAAAGTTAATGCAGTGCATGTGAAGATGATACACAAGATGGTCAGAGAGGATGAGTCCCTCTCAGCTAAGTCTGAAGTGGACCTTAGACACCTCCCACCACCACAATGGTGTCGCCATCCACCACAGTGCTGTCTCTCCACCCACATTGATCGCTGCAACCATAGAGTTGCAGGTTACAAGCGGGCAGTTACCTTGGACTGCTGGACAGATAATGCCTCCATCTCTGGTTGACATACTCACACAGGAGGCAGATAGCGAAGAAGAGGAAGAACAACAAGATGAGACCATTGAAGCAGAGACTTTTGATGATAAAGAGGAATACTAAAATCAAGCTTCTTCTGCAAGAGCAATTATGTATGGGACATGTCCTTGGTTCCTACAGTAGTTTATGTTTGCAATTTTTCTTCCTCCTATACCATTAGTTATTGCATTTCATACATGAGCTCTTGAGGATATTATTGTGTTAAGTGACTGTGTGTTTAGAGTAATGACTGTTCAGGGGAAGGAACTGTTCATGATTTGTCCTGGACCTGATGGACCTGTACCTGCTCCCAGAGGGCAGCATGCTGAACAGGTGATGGTTTGGATGGAAGTGATCACTGAGAATTTCTGTAGCTCTGGAGAGGCAGCAGGAGCTAGCAATATAGTCCAGGGAGGGAAGTGGACAGCTGATCACTTCTTCTGCAGACCTTATCACTCTCTGCAGTCTCTTCCTGTCAGTCACAGTGCAGCCAGCATACCATACAGATGGCATGGCATACACCAGCGAACTCTCAATTGAGATGAGAAGGTCTTCCTGCAGTTTGTTCCATCTCAAGACCCTCGGAGGGGGAGACGTTGCTGGGCTTTCTTGACGAGGACAGTTATGTCAGCTGACCACGATAGATCCTCTGAGATATGGATCCCTACAAACTTAAAGGTGGAAACCCTTTCCGCAAGGTCAGGAGGGGGGGGGGTCAGTCTTGTGCCTCCAAAAGTCAGGATGGAAGAGCTTGTCACCAACTTTAACAGACTGTGGATGGTTAGAAAGAAAATTCTTAATCCAAGCACAGGTGGTAGGAGGGAGGTTTAGTGTGACCAGCTTGTCTGGTATGATGGTATTGAATGCCGAGCTGTAGTCTAAAAGCATCCTAACTTTCCCTGAAAATGGAGTAAGTGTGGAGGATGCCACCCTATTCCAGCTGAGATGAAGATGTGCTTTCGTGGTTGCCATGCTAGGGTTAGGGTTAGTAAAGGTTAAAGGCCTGGAAGTGGAGATGAACTGGGTCCTTTCTGCCGTCAATTATCAAGGGAAATGTCAACTCTCTGCCCATCAAGAGTGATGAGCCGGAGATATTGGACTCAGAAAGTAGATTGTTTCAAAATCATAACAATTGTGTACATCCCACCAACGGCTGCTGCTCAAGTTCAATGCAAAGTTTTCCATGCAGTCGTTGCTAGGATACAGGCCAAACATCCTGAGGCACTGACCTCAATGAAGTTTCCCTAATGGACTCACTGGGGGATGTGGTGGAGAGATGAACACTGAAGATGGAGGAGGCCATTCTGAATAACTTGGATCATCCTCTTCATGACACCTTGATGGACCAGGAAAGCAGCGGTGGTGGACGGCTCCTCTCTCTTCGCTGCAGGACGAAGAAAGCCATCAGGCTGAAGGTAGCTACAAAGAGTCTTCTCTCCTGCAAATTGTCAGAAGACTCTTCTGCGAATGGTCGATCACAGACAAATTCATTTGTAAGAGAAGTCCAAGGATGTTCCAGGTGGCGTCCTCGGTGGACCTGTTTGTCTTGTAGGCAAACTGAT